>NW_011366188.1:0-2134 GCF_000735185.1 Notothenia coriiceps | reverse complement strand
ATTTATTTGACATATTTAGTTACTTTGCAGATCTAGGTTCTGTATACAAATTACATAATCCTATATTATTAAAGGTCAAGCTACCCAGCTGTAGATACAGTCATTCAAATAAACCCTAACTTGAAATGTATGGTGTTTAAATGGGCCATTCTGCAAAACGAGTACTTTTACTTTTGATACTTTAATTATATTTTGATGAGAATACTTTTCTACTTTTACTTGAGGAACATTTTGAATGCAGGACGTTTACTGTAACAGAGTATTCCTACACTCTGGTACTTCTACTTTTACTCAAGTACAAGATCTGAGTACTTCTACTTTTACTCAAGTACAAGATCCGAGTACTTCTACTTTTACACAAGTACAAGATCTGAGTACTTCTAATTTTACACAAGTACAAGATCTGAGTATATACTGCCAAGAAATCTACAAGAGATTGTACAGTGCAATCAGAGAGATACGTCCACGTTTTAGAGCAAGTCCACGAATCCAGTTTTTGTCAAGTCTGTCACCACCTTCGCGCAGCTGCTGGTTCCACTTCTGATCAGTTTACACTCTTATTGATATTATTGATATTTAACTCATTTAAATACGGTCTCCTTATTTCTTTAGAGAATTCTCCACACTAGCTTTTGACCATTTCCTCACATGACTGGTTGAGTGTGTCCAAAGATAGCCCTCACAGATCAGACTTTAGGTGACCCTTGGCCGGCTTCAGTTACCTGATGCTCTGTCTCAGGCCTCCTCTTGGCCCCCCTGCTGAGAGCACTGACCGGGGGGAGCCCACCGAGGCGATCTGCAGGAAGTCACTGAAGGTCCGCACCCCCATGGGGAGCCTCCGGGCTCCTGCCGAGGCTGCCATCCAACCAGCCGGGAGAAGGAGCTGCTGGGACCGGGGAACAGAGGACTGGAGACCGGGGATCAGAGGACTGGAGACCTGGGTTCAGAGGACTGTAGGCCGGGGGCTTGATCACCTGAGGCCGGGGTTCAGAGGACCGTTGACCGGGGTTCAGAACACCCGGAGACCGGGGTTCTGAGGACTGCGGACCGGGCGAAGGATCTGCTGAGACCGGGGTTGTGATCACCTGAATCCGGGGTTTGAGAGACTCTGACACCGGTCCAACAAAACCGGGAGTGCAAACACTCTGCTTCTTCCGGTGTAATAGTTCCCACGTTAGTCACTAATCCCGACCGACCAGAATAATATGTTATTTATTGGTGACCGTAACTATGCGTCGCTTCTATAGCCGTGGCGGTGCTAACGTTAGCTCGCCGTTAGCATTGTTTCATAACGAGTCCCGAATAAAAGCGACCTTCCGCCGCGCTTTGTCTGTCCCTTTTTTTAAACGGTAACGCTCACATCCCTCCGCGTTCGGAGATATAGTTCTCTATAAAGTTGAATTAATGGGTGATTTCTTGAGGTTTCGGTTGTTGTTAAACACCGCCCGGCCGAGAACGACCTTCTGATTAAACTAGAGCCGGTGGGACAGACTGTTCTTCTTATTCGTCTTCATCTTCTTTGGTGTTTACTGGCGGTTGGCGAACCAACTTGTAGGTGCATTACCCCCACCAACTGGACTGGAGTGTGGACAAGGGACTATGCAGAAAATAATAAACAAAAGAAAGAAAAGAAAAAAGAACTAAACCTCTAGAATAGATTATTTTAAATGTATCAACTTCTCTTAGAAATGTAATAATCTCACAATATATGTTGCCTGATGTTTTCGACAGACTGTTCTTCTGGCAGTTGTTCGCCGAGGCTCTGCGCGGAAACAGTGCCCCCTGTGGACTGGAGAGGAACTGCTTCTTCTTATTTCGTTTTACTTGTGGTTAAAACAAACCAGCTTAATGGTGCATTTACCGCCCCCTTCAGGGATGAAGTGCACGGTTTCACCTAATAAAATAATAAGAAATAAGGAATTAAAAAAATAAAATAAGAATAAAATAACGAAATAACAATACAATAATAACACAATAATTAAATAAATAATAAATAAATAATACACTGCAGTACCTCCTCCCACCACGCTGCAATACCTTCTCCCTCCACACTGCAGTACCTCCTCTCTCCACATTACAGTACCTCCTCCCTCCACACTGCAGTACCTCCTCTCTCCACACTACAGTACCTCCT
>NW_011366187.1:0-4606 GCF_000735185.1 Notothenia coriiceps | reverse complement strand
GAAGGCGGTGCTTGAAAGGCGGTGCTTGAAAGGCGGTGCGTGAAAGGCGGTGCGTGAAAGGCGGTGCGTGAAAGGCACTGCGCGCTTGTGTTCTCAGAGGCTGAGTTAACCCTCCCGCTGCCTCCTGGTGCTGCAGAGATTTCATGAAGTGAAGGAGGTCCTGCCAACACTGGCAGGACAGAAGACGACACGCCCGTTCTAAGCCGTGTCCCTCACTCCTCACATCCCAAGCTGCATCCCCAAAAAGTGTATTATGTTGTTACATCGTTTCAGATGTTATGTTTCAGTTGTTCTCTTGATAAGCCATTAAAACAGTAAAAACACGTTCAGTTTCCTTTTGCTTTTTGTGTCTCCTGTACACCAAAACATACCCATCCGTGATGGAAAAATAAAGTAATCCAAAAGTAATCTTAAAGTAATCTGATTACGATTACTTTTTTAAGACACGTAACTGTAACTGTATTCGGATTACTTTCAGAGCCATGTATTCAGTAATCAGTAATTGATTACATTTACAAAGTAACCCTCCCAACCCTGGTTGTGCATTTAAGAGCTTCCATTCCCATATACTGTTTCGTAAAGTGTTTGTCCATTAATCTCTTAATTAAGGTTTGTTTTGTTTTATTCCTGGCTTTTCATTACAGGAGTCTTTCCATTCAACCGGCTGTGGCTGCATACAACAACAGAGCACAGGCACAGATACATCTCCAGAGCTGGCACAATGCCATGAGAGACTGTGAGAGGGTACTGGAGCTGGAACCTGGCAATATGAAAGGTGCTTATAGTTTTTGTAAAGTAGCATTTTAATGGAGTTACATGCCAACTGAAATATGATTTTATTATTGGCATCATTTCAGTGTTTCACTATAGCTCAAAACACATTATTTTTGCAACATTAAAGCACAGGATGTAAAGAAAGAATGAATGTAATGTCTGTACTGTTTGTGATTTATCTTTTATCATTAGCCTTGCTACGCCGTGGCACAGTTAATAATCAAATGGGCAACTTCCAAATGGCTGTTGAAGACCTGAGGGTGGTGCTAAGGAAAGAGCCACAGAATGCTGCAGCCACGGTGGGTGACAGCAGCCTGACGCATGGTGAACACATGCCTCGAGCCGGTTGGTCCACTAGGTGTCGCTGTATTTGTGTGAGACCAGGCTCTTAAAACTGACAGCAGCTACTGCACTATCATGTAGTTTGTTATTCCTGTAAAAAGAGAATGGTGTAATTTTTTCAGTTGTTGTATGTATTGTATTTTATATGTATTTGTATGCATTTTGTTTAAAGGGAATTGTTTATATGTCCATTTTTCAAGGATTTCAATGTAGGCTACTTCAGATAAATCAGAAGGTGTTCCTTTTACCACTAGTCAGTGGTGTTTGGATGATACGGTAGACACATTATAATGTGTGAGTTGTTTTTGGATATAGAAACTTCTATTGGAAATTGAGAAGAAGATGAAGGAACGTCAACCCGAGCAGCAAAGCAGAGGCAAAAAAATCCTCATCCAAGAAGTAGAAGAGGAAGATGACAACGATAAAACCAGAGCCAAAGAGACTGGTGAGAACACTTCCATAATCAATATCTACGTATATCCTTCATGAACACCCAGACACTGGCCAGTGACTGCTTATCATTTCCTAAATCCATTCAGAAATCTATTTATGATTAGTTTAAATGAAGGTAATGGTCTCTTAGCTATATCTAGCACGTCATGGATAGTTCGATTAGATTGTCTTTTTATTGAAAATCCACCTTTTTAACCAGTACACATGTTTGTGTTGTGTATAAAGCAGTGGGCTGCAGTTGTTCACTAATTATTAATACTGCTCTCAATTTAGAAACAAACTACCTAGTTGTGATAGATTCAAAAGCTCTATGGTGGGTCAAATAACTGAATTTGCTTAGTTGTACAGTAAAGTCTGATTCTGATACCTCATGTCCACCAATAAGTCATATAAAATTGTAACTTTGCAAGTGTTTCAAATGATTGTCAAGCTGCGAATAAGAGAGAAAATCTGGACTGTGAAAATGTGTATGTGCATGTATATCCTCTGTGTGTGTGTGTAATGTGTGTAGACACAAAAGAGGGGATAAAGACATTTCCCTGAGAAGGATTCATAAAGTATATCTTATAGAAAAGCTCCATTGCTGCCAACTATTTTCCAATAAAAGTAGCTAGTGCCTCTGGCTCTTAGAGTATATTATTTTATTAAAAAAACAATTCCATCCTGGTTTAATCTAGGATAGGAAAACATTTAACAACAAAGTGGATGAAATAAAGAAGAACATGTCTATGAAACATTATTAATGAATATCTGGCTGATAGGTAGGTTAAAGTTCACATTTAAAGATGTTGACAATTCCATCCATTAAAACATCTATATGTATGAGATCAGGAAGTGTCTCAATGACCTACGGTTTATAATAGATATAATAATTATAATAGGTTTGTTTTCCAAAGTTAAATGTCCCACAGAACGTTTCTTATTTATAATTATTTAATAACTAGATGTAAAGGATCATTATGAGTTTTTGATTACATTATATATATAAATATATATTTGTACACTATTCTGTAGTATAGCTGTAGATGCCTGCTTCACTAAGTCCTTACTTCCTCTGCCTGGCAAAGGATTTGCTCTCTAAACCAATGAATTACACAAAACATGTGAGAATGCTTCAGAAACAGTAAGTGGTGATAGCAGTCATTTTCATCACAGCCCCTCCTGTGCTGCAGAGAAAGGAAACACCCATGGCCCTCTGGGTAACGTGACATACTATGCGTGCGTGTTATCTGCCCTCCCCCACCAAGCACTTTCATAATTCACTGAGCATGGCTGCTTCCTGGAACTCCCTCTTTGAAGTGGTTGTGTGTCATCTGTGTCCAACCCTCCCCCACTGTGATGTAACCACTGACTCCTTCCTGTGGGCGTGTCTCCCCCTTCTCTCTGCCTCTCCCTTCCCTCTGCCTCTCCCTCCCTCCCTCGCCCTTCTAGCCCGTCCGGTTGAACCCAGCCAGCCTGTGGGAGGGGAGGAGAGCTCAGCTGCTCCTGTCGAGAGGGGAGACATGGGTAACACTCAAAAGAAGCCCCACAGCAGAGGGGACGGGGGTCCTCACAGTGAGCCCAACAACTCCCACCACGGACACCGGAGAGGCAAAGGAGCGAGCGCAGACAAGTACAGAGTCACGCAGGAGTCCAAGGAGAAGGTGGCCAATGGATCCGGCAAGAGGGGCTCCACGGCTTCAGCCCCAGCTGATCCCAGCAGCAGGAAAGAACCCCCGGTCGGAGGAAACGCAGGGGAAACCGTCAACCTTGATGCTCCATGTGGAGCCCTGCCCCCGCATCTGTCCCGGCTAAAGAATGAAGGAAACCTGCTGTTTAAAAATGGACAGTTTGCCGACGCACTGGAGAAATACTCACAAGCCATCCAAGGCTTTACAGATTCAGGTAAGGTGGAGCAGTCCTCATCATGGTGGATGCTGTTGTTCTTACCATAGATACAATAATATAATAGTCTGTGGTGGTTGGTAGATCAGTCACATTGTGTGGAGGATAAAGCTGGATGTATGGTAAGAAGTTTAGATGCGCCTCCTTGTGCGTAATAACATGTGTTCTTATAGCAGGGTGTTATACAGCTGGTCTGTAGTGTAACTGGCCAGTTTCTTCACCAGTTTATCCCCCTTATTTGAATACATGTTGCTTTATGTTGTTTAATCATCAATGCTCTTTAGGACTTTCTCCAACAGGCCATCGCAATTATTGTAAATCAAAGGTCATGACCTTGCAGCTATAAACCTAGTGCTTCCCTTTAGTTTGTGTTGCCTTATCAGTGGAGGTAAAAATTAAAACCACTTAAAAGGCAGTTTTTTCCATGAGGGAAAAACCTCAACAAGCGAACTGATCTCCAAGAAGCAGTCCACACATACTGTACAGTGTGGAACTGTGGCAAATGGCAATGGTTCAATATTCAGGAGTTAAAAGGTCCCAACGTTTGTTTTGTGTCTTCCGTGACTCTCTCCTTACAACAATGAGCCAAATTGTGGCAGTTGAGGTGCATACGGTGGGACAGTGTTTATGTTTGAGCCTCAGCCTGGTGCTAAGGCTCTCAGCTCAGGTCTGCCTAGGTCACATGACCGCTAACCACTCACTGTGAAATTGAATCTGTAGGACTGCAGCTATAATTCTCACAGAGAGGGAGACAGAGGGAGAAACCGCTGCCTGTCAGGTTCAACATAGTCTCTCTGTTTATCTCCTACCCACTGTGTTGCTGGGGTTAAAGGGACTGAATATCCACATTGTCCAAGGTCTATTACCTGTATGATGGCTACATGTAATGCAGGCACAACATAGATAAAAGTAGAGATGAGGATACATCCACCAATCAGAGGTTGGTGGTTTGATCTCCAGGCCCTGCAGTTTATTTATGCCAACCCAAAATCTATCACTCCTGATAACATGTCACTTGTTAGACGCTTTTATCCAAAGCGACTTACATACTCAATACAGTGGGCAATCACCACAAGAGCAATTTGGGGTGAAGTGTCTTAGGGACACAAGGACATGCTGATTGCAGTGGGGTTTGAACCTGTAACCCTCTGAT
>NW_011366186.1:5103-10996 GCF_000735185.1 Notothenia coriiceps | reverse complement strand
AGGGGACACATGTTGATGTAGAAGAGACATGAAGAAGAGGATTTTGCATAACAGGTGACCTCTAATGGAGTGATTCTTACTTCATGATCAGGGACAGATGCTCCGAGCTTGCCCAGACCAACAACAGAGTAGTAAGCGGAGTCCAGGTCGGTGAACTGTTGGCTCAGGAGCTTCTGCAGACGGGCCACATCGGACAGGGAGAGGTAGTGAGCCGGGGTGAGCGCCTGGGATCCAGAAAGAGCCACACTCAGGAGGGAGAACAAACCGAACAGCCCTGCAGACACGGAGGAAACAAGCAGAGGTGTGAGAATTAACAGATTTATTAGTTCAGTAAAAGTAGGAATAGTACACTGTAGAAATACTCATGTTAAAGTACTGCATCAAGAATGGTACTCAAGTAAAAACCAATACATTACGATTAAGAAAATGTACTTAAAGAGTTAGTTTTAGTTACTTAAATATAATGTTGGATGGTTTAATATTTACCAAATAATCCTATTTTTAAAGTATTGTGTGTCACAATCTGAATTTACAAAAGTAACTAGTAGTGGACTGGAACTGTAAAGTAGCATAAGATGGAAACAATTAGGTACAATCAAGTATCCCTTAAATACAGTAATTGAGTAAATGTACTTCACTACCAGATGCGGGAGAAGTACTCAGATCTTGTACTTGGAGTAAAAGTAGACGTACCAAAGTGTAGGAATACTCTGTTACAGTAAAAGTCCTGCATCGAAAATGTTACTCAAGTAAGTAACTAAAGGTATTACATGTAGTGGAGTAAAAGTACACGATTAACCTCTGAATTGTAGTGAAGTAGAAATACAAAGTAGCATACAATAGAAATACTCACGTAAAGTACAAGTACCTCAAACTTGTCCTTAAGCACAGTACTTGAGTAAATGTACTTAGTTACATTACACCTCTGGAAACACATTAACCTGCAGGCTGGTCGAAAGGGTTTTTAATCGCTATAATTAAAACAAAGGCTAATAACATCTTAATAATGAATAACTGTATATATGTTATCTCTTGTGATGATTTTTACTCATTCATTCATTGAGATAAAGCTCGCTTCTTCCTTGCAGGTTAAGCTAGGCTAACTAGCTAGCTCTCGTCATAAGGAAGCGTGCGTGATTTACACAACAATTCTTAAACCAGCAATTCAAATACAGCACATAAAACGTATATAGTCTCGAAAAACACAAGTATTTAACATTACATTCAGAATATATGCATTATTTCACTTACTAGACCGGTCCATGTCTTGCAGTCTCTAATGCAGCGTCACCAAAACCGACGACTATTTCCGGTGTTTCAGAATGAGCTGTCACTAACGGTAGAACATCCGGTTGTGCGTTTAACGTTTCAAAATAAAAGCCGAGCTAAGTACACGTCGAATAGGTGGTATTATATTTATTATCAGGGAGGTTACACCTTTTTTTAATTGTGTTCACTTAGTTACATGAAAAATATGTAATCAGGTTAATTGGAATTACTAGCAGGATTACAATATTAGTAAAAGAGCAATATAGTGATTTATATTTATCACTTTATTCTTTTAGTATTAGTAAATCTTTTTTTTCAAGATTAGTTTTTATGATTGTATAATCTGTATTATATTATTATTTTATTTTTTAATGTTCTTATTATAATTATTTTAATTGTTTATTTATTAATTAATTGCTATTTTATTTACTCTTATTTACTTTGTGAATACTTTTTTATTTGCTACTATTTAAATACTATTTTATTTAATATAATTTATTAACCTTTTTATTATTTATTTCCTTTTTTATTTCACATTATTCATTTACTATTTTATTCGCTATTATCTATTTACTATTTTATTATTATTTATTTATCGCTTTTGCGCTGCACACTCCGAAGCAGCAGTGGGCGCTGACGTCACACTATGACTGTTAAATGATCACATCACATGACACAACACGGAACCTCTCCCCTCTGGATGTCAGTCATGAGATTTTAGTGTTTCATTAGAAAGTTTGTAATGCAATGCCTAGTTTAGAAACATCTCCGAGGTGTTGCATCTGAGCGCCATGTCTGAGATCTGGACCCAGAGGATCCTCTCTTTCTCCCGCAGCCCGTCCCGGTTCCTCTCCGGGACAACAGCGGACGGTTTCCTCGCTGAGCTGCTCCGGGAGCTCCGGGATGACAGAGCCACTTACAGCCTCAAGGTAAACAAACAGTGTGATAGACGGTAACGGGTGACATGTTAAAGGTCACCTATTATGCAAAATCCACTTTTTTATGTCTCTTCTACATCAACATGTGTCCCCTCTGTGTAAAGAGACTCTGAAAGTTTCAGGAAAAAATATTCTCTCTCTTTTTGTCCTGATCCATTTATATAAAAACCTGTCTGAAAATGAGTAAAATCAGATTTTGGCCACTTTATGATGTCATAACGATTTTTTTTGGCGTGTGTAACCATTAGCCAATCAGCAACCAAGATAACCGTTTCCACAAACAACAACCAACATAATTATTACATTCAAATTAAGTACATTATTCAAGTTTACATTGGATAATAACACAGGAGAAATGAGTGGAAGCGCTCTCTTTTCCTCTCCCCCTCTGTCCCTCTCCTGACAGCCTGTCAGTATCATCTCATGCAGCTCGCTGATCCAGTAATGAGTGACCCGACAGTGAAGAATTAACATATTTATAACTAGTTTAGCTAGAGGTAGATCAAATAGCTAAGTGTGTTAGGTCTAACTCTGAGTGTGTGTTTTGCTCCGCTCACCGGTCCGTCACAGCGGGCGGAGCTACAGGATTTCTGCTCCACACACGTTGCATACCGCTATTTTACTGTCTTTTTCGGACACCTTAAAAACTGCCAGACCGGTGAAGCCATTTTGGCGAGCTTGTTTTGCTGCGCACAGAGAAAAGTGTCATGTATTTTGCGTCATCTGATCGGCTCTCCTGACCGGCCTTTTATAGAGAGCACAGATCACACTATTAAGAGTGAATCGGAGCATCCCTAGTTCTTTGTAACCAAATCTCTCTCAGAGGGGCGTGGGGAGGGGCTCCTTATTTTCATCTAAAGTAACAGACAGAGAATCAGCACTTTGGAAACAGGGCTGAAACAGAGGGGATTATGGGTAATGCTGCAATGATCTTTGGTGTTTGGAGCCAAACACTTCAGAGACATGTTCTGTATATATCTGAGACCTGTGATATATTGATGAAAAACAGTATCATAGGGGACCTTTTAAGGGATTGTGTAATCAATATACAAGAAACTAACTGTATTCCCTTACATTACATTACACATTTTTTAAATTTGATTTCACTGTTCAATATTTCATTATTATTTTGGCACTTGTGGGTTATCTGTCGCCACTTATTTATTTTTATTTTTTCAGACTATCTAAAAAACCTTTTGCTGCGAGTCGCGAAAGGTTGCCGTTACAGGCACGAACAGAGGAGACTAACCACCTCAACGGGGTTATCGCATGCGTGAAGACAGCCGTATCTTCACAAGTTTAGACCTAGTTCAGTACATAGTCTAGGCAACTCGGGGAAAAAATTCTCTAAACTGAGCTCCTTTTATCTCTCCCAACAAAGGACTGTGACCACTCAAGGACCTTGCCCTTGTATAGTTCAATCCTCCTTTCTGAATGTTTTTCACTTCAAACGATTACTACGTGGCGCGTGGAAATTTCACGGGATAACAACAGAGATATAGTCCAAGTAAAACATAACACAAGGAGATGACCCACTGTACAAGGTCACGAAATTACAAGTTCTTTCGAGAAGAGAGAGTATGACGGACACGGACGCGTCGTGAGAAAAAGCGTGGAGCAAGACTTTGGTCTCCTCGGGGTCGACTAGACTAAGACCGTCGATCCTTCTACATGGTGTGGGGCATCGGATATGTTTTTGTTGGAAACAAACCTTCGCGGAAGGTTATCTTCGACTCACAATGCATCTCTACAGTGATACAAAGACCTTCATTTGTTTCCTTAGGTTAACTCCCACAACTCCGCTGCAACCATTCTCCTCTTTGAAGGTTACCTCCCTTTGGTCCCTAACATCGGAAACGTTCTGGTAAACTGTACGTGTTTTTTTGGTTATCTTGTGTGAATGACCTGACCTTTTCCTATTGGTTTTCTTCGTCTTTATGTCTCGGAGAATTTCGTGGATTTAGGTTGGTTTTACGAACATATTGTCTTTGGTTCTTAGTCATCTTCTTTCTTTTTTAAGATTGTCGTTCGGAGTGACCACGGCGTCTCAGAGTCGTCTACTCGAGACTTGTGCCGCTCTCTGTGGCCCTTGTTACCGTTGGTGGAGCCAGCGGCACGTTCGGTTCTCGCCGGACTGACTCTCCGCACTCCTCCATGCTAAGGAGGTCCTCCCTCCTGTAGTGGCGGCGTCGAGATGTCAGCCCGGGGCAGACGTCCAGCGTGCCTCGGGTACACGCGGGCCCGCCTACTCTCTTCTGTCTTGACGTCTCAAGTAGAAATGAAAAGTAATCTAGGTCGAGGCGAGGTACGATGGCTACACAAAGAGGGTCTTCTTCCGAAACTCTACGAGCCGAGGTCGAGGGCCAAAGGACCCAGTTTGACTGTCTCCTTCAGTGGTAGTAGAAATGAGTTCATCTTCAATGTCTATAGACACAAATTTTTATGAGAACCAGTTTCATCTTCATGACTGATTTGAAGAAATGAAGTTCATTTTCATTTCTTCACACCCGAACTGGTACATGAGGTCATTTTTCCATGGGTATTGATCGTGACAAAAAATTCTCATGGACTACACAGCGAAATAAATTAATCTTCGTTATTACAGTAACAATCGATTACTTACAAAGGTACGCAACTCTGTTCTGGGCGTTGTACTGTTGACAAAGTAACCAGGGAGAAGAAATCTCTTTCTAGTCCTTTACTACTCTGTGCGCCTAGCACAAGGTTTAGTTATCCGTGCGTTACTGATGATTTATTATACTAGTGCGGTCGGCTTGTGTGTAAGTTTGATTTCCTTGGTCGGACAAAACCTTTTAAATTCTCATCTTTCATGTCCATAAACACAAGTTGTACATTCTTCCATCTTCATGTCCATAAACCCAACTTACATTCTTCATTTTTCATTTTTGTGCAGTCTTTTATTCATGACTATGGTCCTTTACCTGAAATTTGTTTTCATGTCATTGTTTTATAAACTTGAGGTGATGAAGGGTGGACCTATTTACCCGCAAGGAATGTGGTCCCACACCTCGGGCGCATCCGGACCACCTCGCCCTGCAAAGAGCGAACGGCCTCGGGTGAACCTCGAGGCAGCGACCCCTCTCCTTGGCCTCTTGTTCGGAGGGTAGAGGGCCTCCTGTTAGTGTCGACACAAGCGGCGTCTCGTTGCCGAGGCACCTCCAGTAACCTGCAGACCCTATAGACCTCCTCGTCCAGGTCCTTCAGAACCTGCGAGAACCTCGCCACAAATGCGTCCTTCCACGTCTGGTCCTGCCCTCCACTTCCCGGTCCTCCTCACCGTCGCTTCTGACCCTGGCTGACCCCTCCTGTGACCAACTTCTGCCTGTACTCGAGGTCCCGGCAGAGTGGAGTGGGTCGCTCAGCTCTCTGTGTCGTCTCTGCCCCTGAGCGTCTCGCCCTGTTGTCCTCCTGGATCCCCTCCCCCTAAGTCTCTAATTTTCCAAATAGGCAGTATACATGTCATTCATATGTCACGTCAAATACCGTTTCTTTCGGGGTGCGAGTAGGTTTTTACGTTGCGTATTCTTGTAGTTTGTGTAATTTCTCTTATGTACCATGAACACCCCACTAGACAGAGGTGAAAAATTATCGCCCATCCGACCGATTGGGATCTGGGAGAGGTGTACTTGAAAAAGTAAAGAGTTTTATTGTTTGTAATTAGATCC
>NW_011366186.1:0-5058 GCF_000735185.1 Notothenia coriiceps | reverse complement strand
TGCATTATTTCCAGTTGAATACTTATTTGCTTAGGTTATTGTCTATCGTTTGCTATTGTACTTAAAAAGCGCCTTTTGGATTCAGGTAATACAATCAGCCATGTTTGTTCTTGCATACTGTATGGAAAATGATAGTTTGTATTTTGAGCAAAACACAACACAAAAACGGTCAGTAAATCCACCTTTTCTCTGGTTTGTGTGGCAAGTGGTTTGCTGGTGAAGCAGCAGTGACTATAAAGGTCAGTCCTCGCCGAGGGTCGCTGTTCTTCGGCCGGCTTTTGTTCGGGAACGGTTTTCCTTCGGGCCTCTCTCCGATAAGAATGCGGCAGGAAGACCTGTTATGACCTGACAGGTGGGGAATATTCTATAATACGTTTAAGTACCACTTTATAATATTTAATACATTTAATATTATTGTGATATATTGTAATAATTTGAATGATATTTGATATATTTAATACATTTAATACATTTGTATATTTTGATATATTTTAAATACTTTAATACATTTGATATATTTGATATATTTGGAACCTTTTCAAACACAGGTGACAAAGGTGCTTTCCCCTCTTTCTTCATGTCTCTTCTTTCATTCAACACTGTGTCCTCTCTTCTTCATGGTCTCTTCTACATTCACACATGTGTCCCCGTCTTCTTCATGTCTCTTCTACATTCAACATGTGTCCCTCTTCTTCATGTCTCTTCTACATCAACATGTGTCCCCTCTTCCTTCATGTCTCTTTCTGATATCAACATGTGTCCCTCTTCTTCATGTCTCTTTCTACATCAACATGTGGTCCCCTCTTCTTCAATGTCTCTTCTACCTTCAACAATGTGTTCCCTCTTCTTCATGTCTCTTCTACAGTCAACAATGTGTCCCTTCTTCTTCATGTCAACATGTGTCCCCTCTTTCTCAATGGTCTCTTTACACATCCAACATGTGTTCCTCTTCTTCATGGTCAACATGTGTCCCCTCTTCTCCATGTTCTCTTCTACATTCACACATGTGTCCCCTCTCTTCATGTCCACATGGTGTTCCCCTTTATCCATCGTGTCTCTTCTACATCAACATGTGTCCCGCTCTTCTTCATGTCTCTTTCTACATCACCATGGTCCCACTTTCTTCATGTCTCGTTCTACATCACCATGTGTCCCCTCTTCTTCCATGTCTCTTCTACATCAACATGGTGGTCCCTCTTCCTCCCATGTCTCTTTTCTAACATCACCATGTGTGTCCCCGGAACTTCCTTCATGTTCTTCTCTACATCAAACATGTGTCCTCGTCTTCTTCATGATCTCTTCTACATCAACCATGTGGTCCCCTCTTCTCCATGTCTCTTCTACATCAACAATGTGGTCCCCTCTTCTTCATGTCCTTCTACATCCAACTGGTGTTCCTCTGTCTTTCATGTCTCTTCTACATCACCATGTGTCCCGCTCTTCTCCTGTCTTTCTACAGTCAACATGTGTCCTCATTCTTCATGTCTCTTCTACATCAACATGTGTCCCCTCTTCTTCCATGTCTCTTCTACAGTTCAACATGTGTCCGCTTCTGTGGAAAGAGACTCTGAAAGTTTCAGGAACAAAGAATTCTCTCTCTCTTTTGGATCCATTTCTATAAAAACCTGTCTGAAAATGGAGGGGGCTGATCATGATTTTGGGCACTTTATGATGTCAAATGTGTTTTGTCCTTGTGTAACCATTTAGCCAATCAGACACCCAGGTAAGCGGGGGGGGGGATGAAACTTAAGCTCGCAATGGGAGCGAGCTTAAGTTTCACTTTCGAGTTGCAAATACAAAGCCCAGCGCCAAACCACCTCCGTCAAGCTGTTGCACTTGTTTTGTACCATTTTTCAGGCGATTTGGTAATCTGTTTCTACGAAAAACGATGTGTTTTTTAGGATTTCAAGAAGCATATAGAACCACAACAGTGGAATGTATTTCATGAACTTGTATCGATGCTGGAAAAGTCAAGTGATTTTAGATGTGCTCCTAGGAGTGAGATAAGAGAGTTGATTATCTAATATATGCATCCGATGAAGGCATATTGCAGAGTCTGTTGATGACATCAGGAGGCGGCTGTTCGTGTTGGGCCGCATTAACGTTTTTTTATTGTTTGTTTTGTAGGACAGACCATGCAGGCCTCAGGAGAGTTCAACTTGGGCCTGCGAGCATAGTTTTTTTGTATTTGTTTTGAAATCCACAGCGGACAGTTTGTGTCGTACTACATGCGGTGTATTTTGGCATATCTCTCAGTAGCCAACAATCTGTGAGTCTGTTGGCTCGGACATAAACTCGTGTTTAAAATAATACTACAGAATAGATGTAGTCTAAATTTCATAATAAGAGGTGTAAAACCTGAGAGGATTTTAAATCGCATTTGAACTAAATGCTTATACAATCTGTAGTTGTATTTGCATTGTTGATTTAATGTGTGAACGAGGCGATATAGAGAAGGTTAAGCTGTCATTATTAGGCTGTAATTTGTTATATACTGTTGGAATGGGTAAGCAGGCCTATTGTTTTTGGATATTTGTGGAGTTAGGTGGTCCATGAGTGTTTTTTATTGGTTAAGTGGTCCTTGTTATGAAAAAGTTTGAGAAACACTGCGCTAGTGGATTGTCAAAGGGGGAGCCTCGTTGCGGGGAAATTATACAGATGGCTAGTCCGCCCCTGAAAATGTCTATGCAAACGTTATTATTAATAATAAAAAAAAAAATTAAATTATAAAAAAAATGAATCAATTTTTTTTTATACATTTTTTATTTTCCATTTTAATTTTGTAATCATCTCGCGACCCCCACTTTGGGAACCCCTGTCCTAGAGCACCATTGAGTTCTTTGTAACCAAATGTTTCTCAGAGGGGCGTGAGGAGGGGCTCCTTATTTTCATCTAAAGTAACAGACAGAGAATCAGCACTTTGGAAACAGGGCTCAAACAGAGGGGATTATGGGTAATGCTGCAATGATCTGTTTGGTGTTATTGATGAAAAACAGTATGATAGGGGACACATTGTAAAACAAACTAAATGTAATAAAGCAGACGTAAAATCACAGAAAAGCTACAAAGAAAATTGGGTTTTTAGAACTATAATGTCACGGGAAGTAGGGGTAGTAGAGGAATTCCTTTCATGTAAATGTATTTAATTGTAATCTCTTTCTCTTCGTCCCAGTTTTGTTTTTCGAGGTGATCTTCGGTTATGTCACGGCCTTCGCTCCGAGCTACGAGGTGTTCGCCGTGTCGCGCCTCCTCGTCGGTTTGATGAACGGCGGCATCGGCCTCGTCTGCTTCGTGCTCACTCAGGAATACGTGGGGAAATCCTACTGGGCCATGACCGGTACGGAAAACACCAAAACAATCCCATCATGCATCACTCTGTCTTTATGAAGTCCTGTTTTTTTTCACCTCCTAATTAAGTGGATCATTTTTATTTGGATATATGTCAGGTAAAGAGACGGGACCATTTGCTGCTTTTCTTCTTAGATATTTATTTAACTTGAATATAACTTGAGTTTATTGATAAAACCATATTGGATTATGACAGGATTTAGTTGTGATTAATCATGTGTACGACGTGGCATAAGGGCCATGATTTTTTTTTAAAAACATGACGTTTCTAGAGGAAGGAGGTTAAAGTGGTAAATGTATATAATGACAAAATCATTGGAAAATAAAATCCAATATATGAACCAAGCGATTTTGATTCCTGTAAAATAAAATTCCCGATTTATTTGTTGTACTAAAAGTCGTGACTTCATAATCCCAGAAAAAAAAAAGCAGGAAATGTATTTCTTTTTAATCCCAGGAAAAACTCAAATTATTTTCTCTACATTTTTGGCTTTCTCGTATATTTACCACTGTAAATGTGACCGTTTAGTCCCCCCCCCACTGCCCCTCGATGTATTGTCGAGCGGCCTTAGGTTTCTTGAAAGGCGCTATATAAATCCTAGTTATTATTATTATTATTATTAACCTCGGAAATTCAGAATAGTTTTCTCGGAACATTACCCTGCTATTCTATTATTTTGTATTTTTTTTTATCACCTACAATGACCCTAGATTCCTAGAAGTGGGACTGTTCGCTGCTGTTTGCTTACTTTAATATGGAGTTTAGTGATACTAAACTGTCCCATTGTTGATTTTGCCGTGCCGCTGTTACAGTGCAGTCCCTCTAACCACAGAATTAACCTTTTTTTTATTTCCTCCTCAGGGACGTTGACCAGCATAAGTTTTGCAGTCGGCATCGCCCTGTTCGGAGCGCTGGGTTACTTCATCCGGCCGTGGAGGACCCTGGCCATCGTGGCCAACTCCTCCGGGGTCCTCTTCTTCCTGCTGTCCGTGTGAGTAAGACTTCAGAGAGTGTTGGGGAAATACTGAATGTACTCTCTTCCAATATCAGAGTCCACATGATATCAAAGGTCTCCCAACTGTAGCTGTGAACATGACAGGATGTGTGATTACCTAGAAGAGCATCAGGACTGTTTGAGGCATATGATAGCTATGTGATTAACATGATGATTCAGCCTCTATGGAGAGAGACATATGACAAGCATGATCATTTCTGACGTGGAGCTAATCTGAAGTAAACATTGAATACTGCTTTCTATTCCTCCATCTTGTGACTGTGGAACTCCCTCTCTTGGATATCAGCATGTGAAGGACACTGTTCAGGAACTAGTTGATGCTCTGTATGTGATGACTACTTCCAGAATATTGAGAAAAAGTCCGAATTTTTAGGAAAAGTGAAAAGAAATTGTAAAGTAAAAATAAATTGTAAAAGTCAGAATTTTTAGATTTTGAGAAAAAGTCAGCATTTTGAGTGAAAGTCAGCATTTTGAGTAAAAGTTAGAATTTTGAGAAAAAGTCAGCATTTTGAGTAAAAGTTAGAATTTTGAGAAAAAGTCAGGATTTTGAGTAAAAGTCAGGATTTTGAGAAAAAGTCAGGATTTTGAGTAAAAGTTAGAATTTTGAGTAAAAGTCGGGATTTTGAGAAAAAGTCAGGATTTTGAGAAAGTCAGATTTGTTGGTAAAAGTTAGAATCTTGAGGAAAAAGTCCGA
>NW_011366185.1:0-2924 GCF_000735185.1 Notothenia coriiceps | reverse complement strand
GAAGCAAGTAGCGGAAAAATAAACCTATCAAACTAACTATATAGTGGGGAAAGCCTTGGTGAAAAGGTGCGTTTTGAGGGCTTTTTTTAAAGTGTCCAAGGTTGGGGCCCTGCGGATTTCGGGGGGGAGAGAGTTCCAGAGGGTGGGGGATGCTACACTGAAAGCTCTGTCACCGAAAGTCCGCAACCTGGTGCGGGGGGTAGAGAGGAGATCCTGTCCAGACGATCGTAGCTTCCGGGATGGAGTGTGGTGGCGGAGAAGGTCAGACAGGTATAAATAATGACTAAGTAGCAGATGACTGTTAAGGATGTTGTTTCAGCAGTTCAGGTGTTTAGCAGTCTTATTGCCTGCGGGATGAAACTGTCACTGAATCTGGTGGTTTCAGTCTGGATGCTGCCGTAACGCCTGCCAGACGGCAGCAGACAGAACAGTTGGGGGGCTGGGGTGACTATACTGGGCAGTATATAGCCAACTAACTACATTTTAACTAAACTAATTTGTATTAACCAAAATTAGCCTCATTTAATTAATCAATTATCATAATCCAATAATTCATGGGTCTGAAATGGGCCATCACGCATAATAAGTAGATTTTGAAGTCAATACTTTTGTGCTTTTGCTCGAGTAAGACGTTAAATTCAGGACTTTTTACTATTTTAACAGTTTAAGAATGCTACTTTTTAAGATTAAGGTTAAAGTTGGTTTATTTAAAAAGCATATTTCAGACAAAAATGCAATTCAATGTGCTTTAAAAAAGCATTGAACAATAAAATCAATAAAACGGAAAAAAAGGCAATTCATAAAAATGATAGAAGGGTTAAAGATTGACTTTGTAAAATTAAATGATGCTGCAAAACAATTCAGAAAAAGTGATTATAAAATAAAGTTAAATGAACTCAGTACAAATTATGTTTTTAGGCTCATTTTAAAGTAACTCGATGGTCAACAGGTTGCGCCAAAAACAGTAACAGTAGGGAAATATGCAGCAACTTCTGAATCTATGCAAATTTCAAAACACAAATGTGCGATACCATGCAAATGAGGAAAATGTTTCTCCAACTTCATAACATGCAGGGTTTGTTAAAAGCACTGCCTAAACGAAGCGCTGCAAATACAAAACATGCAAGAAGTTCAAAACACAACTGAGACCAGGGGAAACAAAAAAGTGATGAAAGCAGTTGGGACCAGAACGCTTGTTGACGTTCAGATATTATTATGTAAATGTTGTCAAGCGGCAGTTTTGGGCCGTTGTATCGTTTTCACTTCTCGGCCACCGTAGCCTATAGCAAACCTCAGATGTTCAAGAAGTTTGTTCTTGATCTCCGGAGAATAAAATCTGAAAGCAGTTTATTATATTATTTCACTTAAAGGTCACCTATTATGCAAAATCCATTTCTTCATGTGTTTTATACATAAACATGTGTCCCCTCTGTGTAAAGAGATTCTGAAAGTTTCAGAGAACTCTCTTTTTCTCCTGATCCATTTATACAAAAACCTGTCTGAAAATGAGCTGATCAGATTCTGTCCCCCCCCCCTTATCACCTGAAAAAAAGTTTGAGAAACACTGCGCTAGTGGATTGTCAAAGAAAAAAATGTCTATGCAAACGTTAATTTTGTAATCATCTCGCGACCCCCACTTTGGGAACCCCTGTCCTAGAGCACCATTGAGTTCTTTGTAACCAAATCTCTCTCAGAGGGGCGTGGGGAGGGGCTCCTTATTTTCATCTAAAGTAACAGACAGAGAATCAGCACTTTGGAAACAGGGCTGAAACAGAGGGGATTATGGGTAATGCTGCAATGATCTGTTTGGTGTTTCAGCCAATCAGAGACATGTTCTTTATATATCTGAGACCTATAATATGTTGATGAAAAACATTATATAGGCTTGGCTGTAACTGCATTTTTCTCCAGTAATCAATGTTGAAATCCAAATTAGTGCTCACGTGTAATCCATTATTTTGTATTTGTCTCCACAGGCTTTATCCTTAAAGCACCACACAGACAAGATGATTTCAAAACAGAACCTCCTCATTATCATCATGATGGTGACGGGAAACTGCATGTTTTGGAAAGTATACATCTCACAAAGTATTTGCGCTTGTAAGGAATGTTCACCTTCAAAAGATCTGTGGTACAACAAGCGTTTCAACAAATCCGTTCAACCTTTCTTGTCGGCAAACATGAATTTCTCAGAGGAAGCGTTCAACTGGTGGAAGGTAAGTTGTGACCTTGCAAGCAGTTGAACAAATATATCTTACTGTAAAGTAGTGGTATGGCATTGTAAAATAACTCTTAATGTGCTGATAGTCTAACCTGTATTTGTTCTAACAGCAAATCTATGTGTTTATTGCAGCGTTTACAAAATGAACAGGGCACCTTCGATTTATTTAAAAAAAGAGTTCATGATCTGTTTGGGATGTTCCCACCAAAACCAGATGTGAAGGAATATCGTCCCGACTGCAGCAGGACTTGTGCTGTCGTCGGGAATTCTGGGAATTTGCATCGATCACGCTATGGACCTCTCATTGATTTCCATGATGTCGTTATAAGGTAAATCCTCAACAACAACAACAACAACAAAAAAGTGGCACTCATAATGTTACCTACGTGAAAGTATGTGAGTATTAGCATCAACATATACTTAAAGTACCAAAAATATTGGCTATTTTCAGAATAATATATAAAAAAATATCTGGATATCCTCTCATTGATATCCTATCATGAGATTATAAGGTAAATCCTCCAAAAAAGAGAAAGAAATACATTTTGTAACAAAAATTGCATTCATAATGTTACCTACTTGAAAGTATGATAGTATTAGCATCAAAATATACTTAAAGTACCAAAAGAATGGATATTTTCTGAATAATAACAAGACACCAGTGTTAGTTGCAGAGTAGATACATATTTGAAAGAAATGTAAT
>NW_011366184.1:0-9507 GCF_000735185.1 Notothenia coriiceps | reverse complement strand
ATAGATGAATACGGTCCTACTGATTTAATGATCACATGTCTAAAACAAATACATGACTGGATGTGCCGTAATTTCTTACAGCTCAAAACAAAGAAAATGAAGTAATTGTTTTTGGAACCAAAGGAGAGAGAATTAAAGTCTTTGCACACCTGGAATCACTATCACTCGAACCGAAAAGTCAAGCAAGAAACTTAGGTATAATTTTAGACTCTGACCTCAATTTTAACAGCCACATCAGGGCAATCAACAGATCAGCCTACTACCATCTAAAAAATATCTCGCTTATTAAAGACCTTATGTCCAAGCAAGACTTTGAAAAACTTGTCCATGCATTTGTTTTTAGCAAGCTTGACTACTGCAACAGCATCTTCACAGGCCTCACAAAAAAATCACTCCGTAAACTCCACTAATTCAAAATGCTGCTGCCAGAGTCTTAACCCGGACGAAGAAAACAGATCACATCACTCCAGTGCTGAGATCGCTGCATTGGCTTCCAGTTAGTGAGAGAATTTACTTTAAGATTTTAGTGCACACATATAAAGCACTAAACGGGCTAGGACCCAAATATATCAAGGACCTCCTTCAGTGGTACGAAGTGAACCCATCAGACCCCTTAGGTCTTCAGGCGCAGGCCAGCTCACTGTTCCATTTGTGAGTGAGTTAGAGGGCTATGAGGCATGGCTAGAATGGGTGATTTGTTTGGTATTTTGAGCAAAACACTTCATAGACATGTTTTTTATATATTTGTATATATCTGAAACCTATGCCTAACAATAGCATGATAGGAGACCTTTAATTTGGGAATCAGATTTTTTATATATGTATATATATTTTTGTATTAATAATTTAGTGGATATTTTTAGTTCTGTGAGACACCAACAAGTAGAATGATTACATTTCTGTGATTGTCTAGACACAATAAGCAGCATGTTCGATAGACTTTGAGGAGATTTTTTTTTTTTTTTCTGTTCAACTCAATGTTATTTACAGAGATATCTATACTTTCTCTCAAGGCAGTCATTCAGTGTTGTTTGTCTCTTAGTGTCGAGCCTCTCCACCGCTGACATCCCCAACAGTCTAGTGTTGCAGAAATGATTCAAGCTTGCATGGCATTGCAATCTAATACTTTGTTTACTTTGAGGGACGATTCCTTTTTAAAAGATGAAAGAGACAGGTGGCATTATTGTTCCAGATAATACAGGATGTCATTTTGTGATGTATAATGTGGCCTTGTCTGACTTGAGAAAGCCAAACGAGTTATAAAACAAAGGCTCACATCATTTATTCATCAAAATAACTCTGTGGTTGCTTTGTGGTCACGGCTACTTAGCTTCTCATGCCCTCTTAAATGTATGTTCCAGTGGTAGAAATCAACTTCTCACTACACATTTATTGTTTACAATGGTTTCTCAATCGCCATGACCATATCTTTCAATTAGTTACTTCCATTGTGTGTACACTGCTTTGTTTATTGTTGCTGTTGGATTTGCTGTTGATGCTGTATGTTACTCACCTTAATTTTATTGTATAAATTGTTGTTTAAGTACATTTTTATTTTGTTCCAGCAATTTATACAGTACTTTATACATCATTTTTGACTGCTATTTTTCCTTTTTTCCTCTAATCTTATCAATACGGTTTACAGAAAACTAAAATAAAAAAAGGTATAAAAACATAACAGATTAATAAGTAATAGTAAAACTGGTTAAAAAAGACAAATATAAGAAGGATTAAGTTGCATTTTTTTCATAATAACGATGATTTGATTACGTCCAGCCCCAATAACTGCAGGGTTGTCCTGAGCATGTGGAGTGTTGCCTATGTGAGTGCACGTGTGAACATGAAAACAGCAGGACTGATTGAGGCTCATGTTAATTGTATTTCTCTGTGTCGTGAAGCTCTTGCAGAGTTTTAAGATCATGGATTACAGTCTGTTGATGGGCATCCACAACATGGACCAGGCCAGTCGGGACCGGGAGCGTAGCGGGGGCAACTCTGGTGACAGTGGGGGGTCGGAGGGAGCAGTGACCCCAGATCAGCGCCGGCCACAAATTCAGAAAAGTCTTTACTGTACGGCCATGGAGTCCATTCAGGGGGAGGCCCGAGGGAAGGGTGCTTTGGATTCAGAGGACCAGTGAGTCTTATTGCTCAATGTGAACATATGTTTGATTATCATTTAATCTGTGACTGGGACATGACAATGATATGTTGTTGTTACTCTGTCTCTCCAGCATGGGCGGTATTCCATCTCGTAATAGTAAAGGAGAGAGGTTGCTGATCTACATCGGCATCATCGACATTCTGCAGTCCTACAGGTTTGTTCAGCAGCAGTTTGCCTTGAAGCCATACATTTGAGTACCGTAATTTTCGGACTATAAGGCGCACCTGAATATAAGCCGCAGCAGCGGCATACCACTCTCGGTTCCACTTTTACTTTTGCGCGCTACCTGTCTCACTCTTTTCCGGCCTCCAGCTTTTCCTGCTGGAACCCGCCGCTTAAAGGTGGGGGTCCGCGGACCGGCCATAGAGCCCATAGAGTTAAAGGTGTTGGCCGTTAGCTGTAAAAATCCATAGATTAGCCACACCGTTATATAAACCGCAGCGTCGAAAAATAGGGGAAAAGGCGCGGCTTATAGTCCGAAAATTACGGTAATCTCATCCTGATCATAGAATACAGTCCGTTTCCCTCTTTGTGTTTTGTTTGGGTAGCCGGGCCAACCAACCAGGCAGTTTAGTGCTTATTAGCCCTGTGTGTGGCCTGGGAGACAATCCCTATGCTCCGAGTCCTGCACTGAAAGCTTTGAATTCATGAGAAAGCTTCATTCCTACATAACTCATTTATTTAACTTCCAGTAAATTGTTTAATTATGTCTTATTATTTAGGTTTATTAAGAAGTTGGAGCATTCCTGGAAGGCCTTGGTCCATGATGGGGTAAGAGCTTACACACTGAATGTTCTGGAGAGCTAAACAAAGCCTCATCTGGAGCGGACACAGTTTTTATAATAGAAAATTGAGAAAACAAGACCCTTTATAGATGTTATCTTGGGCTCAAAGAAAGATTGGTTTCACTAGTTTAAATTGATTACTAAATGGCAGATGTATAGATAGTTGTTAATAAATGGATAATTCTGAACAGAAAGTATTAAATGGCTCTGTTTTTGTTTTTGATACTTTAGGACACAGTTTCAGTTCACAGACCTGGCTTCTATGCAGATCGTTTCCAGCAATTCATGTGCAACACGGTGTTCAAGAAAATTCCACGTAAGCATAAATATGCATGTATTCAGAAATCCCATGGGTGACTTGTCTTGGTTCCCTTAGTGACCATATGCTCTTTTATATCCTCCATCTTTACCAGTAAAACTTTCACCTTCTAAGAAGAGTCGTGGTGGGGGTCAGGGCGGCCTCCGGAGGGCCCCCACCCTGGGCGCTCCCCCCCCGCTCTCCAACGCTACGGGACAGTCAGCAGTCGACTCCAGACTGGTCTACCACAGCCACTTCAAGAGCACCGACTCAGAGGCCGACAGCGGTGAGACTGACACCTCACGAGCAGTGTGGACATTATTCTACAACCACTCTTACAAACAGCTCTCTTCTTAAACACACTTACAGTTTGAATAATGTTTCCTTTTTAAGGATTTGATCTTATATTTACTTTGGATTGGGTATTTTAAAAAAAAATCAATGCTGACTCAAGAGCATGCTAGGACACGATTGAGTGCTGACGTTATTGTCCAATTCTACAGTTTTATGTAAAAAGATTTGAATTACATTATATATTTTTATTATTAAAACAATTGATTCAATTATAACCTAATTAAACAGTAAACTACACACTAGCATCCTTAACTCAATCCTTTCAAATGTATTTGAACTACTGTGTGTGCTCATGGCCCTTCAGTCTCTGCAGACATTTAAATATTCAATTGCAGAATTACTGTTGTAACTTTCTATTCCTTTTGGCTTCTTTATAAAGACAGAGTTAAGATCAATTATGTGGTTTAAGTACACATCATGAATCTGATATAGACCTTTCTTAAGACCTTTTACAAGAACACATTTTAGTTTGAACTTGAAGATGTTGGTGAATGAGGCAGATATATAATTGTCATGTCTGTGCTCTGATTGGAGAAACTGTTGTTGAGATTTGGTTTCTTAATGATACTTTGTTTACAGGCGTGCAGTTCGGCAGACCAGATCTTGTTCCGAGGACGCCTCCGCTTGGAGAAAACCCTGCGGACTACGAGGCCAACCTGTCCACCTCTTCACTCGGCAGCACAGGACTTGCTTCCACCTCTCCACCACTACGGTAAAGCCTATCAAAGGTCATTTATTACCTTTATTCTCACACCTCACCTTCACACTCGGTTAATGTATTTCGTGTTTACCTTTATCCGTAGGTCTGTAGGGGTCGAAGTGCACAAATCAGCCAACACAGACCTGGACCATCACAGGTACAGAAGGCAATGATAAATGTTTTTTGTTTATTTGTTTATTTATTGTCTTAGTTGTTTCGTAATTAAATCTTATCTCTGTTCCAGTTTTGGGGACGAAGGGGCTATGGATAATTCAGGCAACCTGTCTGGGAATTAAGATGTGATTTCACTCTCAGACATCGTCCCGGAGACCAACATCTGCTTTGTAAGTCTAAAAAATGGCATTATACTTGGTAATAAAATATTATTTATAATTGTATCGTTGACGTGGTTATAGTTGTACATTTCTTGATATTGACATTCATTTCATCTTCCCAGTAGATAACAGACATCTGAGGATGACGTGTTTCTGAGCGAGGTTATGTGGGTGGAAGATTAAAGAGAGTGAAAGTCATCCATCCTCCACGGACCCTCCATTGCACCTCAGTTCTTATCAACCGTACCGAGTATACAGGGATCGCTGGATGAAGCAGTGAGGTGCAGTGGAGGTTGTGACAATGAAATAGCAATGGTGGAAAGTTCAAGAAGAAGCCGGTGAGCGGTAGGTTTTACCCTTCCCAGTCTTCAGCCTCCCAAAGCCCAATTGACTTTGATTTACACCTGGAAGAAAAAGGTGTATGACCCTGAAATTGTCAGAATGACATTGTTTGAACAAAGATTTTCTGTCATGCTCACAACATGAAGGAAGCTTCAATGACATCAAAAACTAAACGATTAGTTGTACATTGCTAAAAGTCCATGCCCCAGTCACCAGTGGATGGTGAAGGCAGTTACATTTCCCATGAAGAGACAGTCGTGGTTCTTTGAGATGGCACCAACAGCCTTTCAGCAGGAACATGCACATCAAGGGCAAAGCCTGCATTTGTAAGAGTGAATGTTTCCTGCAGAGTCTGGATTCACATTTCCATGGTTCACACCTAAGTGTTCCATTACCGCACATCCATACCCCCTTTTATAAATCATCATGACCAGGTGCACTCTGAGCAATTAACACTCCTTTTTTTTAATCAACATGTGCTGCTGTTGACTCTGTAAACATGAATGCATTTCTTTTAATCGATTGTCGATGTACATTATTTGTTTGAATTTGGATTTTGGATCAATGGGTTTGAACCTAAAGGGGTCATTTTGTTTCACGTTTTGTTCTAAGTTATTCTGCTGGAGGCCACGGTGGTGATGCAGAGGTCCAGCTAGATCTTGCCACTGCTGAATGTACATTACAATGTTTTTCTTACATAGAATGTGTCTTATTAACATGGCAGACCACATTTGTACAACCCTGAAATCTCCCTCTCTGAAGTGACCATATGTGCTCATGAAGAGAGAATAGCTGCTGCAGAGAGAATACTGTAGCATTGCTGTTACATGTAGTCATGGTATTGAGCTAGTAGAAGAGTCATAATTCCCAGCTACTGTCCTCCATCTGTCTGTGCCTTTACATGTATCCCCCTCCTGGACATGTGATATATAACTGACATTTCTTACAGGTTAGTGTTGGAAAAACCTGCCTTATCACTACAACTAAGGTCGTCAAACTGCCATTTGTATGTCTGGACCAACAAACAGGGCATCAAATAATTTCAGATTGTATTGCAACCACTAGTACAATCCCTCTTTTATTATGTGATAAGTCTAATCACATTAGAGTGGTTAATCTAATCCTTTTAAGTTAGAATGTCTTCTATTTTTCATTCCTGCTGGTTACAGAAATGACCCATGCCCACATCCACTCTTGGACCAATATTAATAACCATGTGTTTAACTAATATTAGTTGTTTTAATATGTAGTCTTACTCAGATTTGATGTGGCTGTTGATCTAAAAACATATGCTTTGTTTTCACTTAATATATTGTGTTTATGTTGTTGAGCTTTGTACCACCAAGAGATATTTCTGATACAGAAATGTGAATAGCTACATAGTTACTGTAGCACCACTCAAGATCTTAGACATCTCACTGAAGGAGTTACTGTGTGTGTTTGGTAGGCACATTTGGTCTATGAAGCAGAGAGGGAGAGGGAGAAGGGGAAATGTGATTTGTGAATATAGAAGAAAAGAAAACTACTTTCTGTTCATCAATGCACAGTTGAAGATTTAGGACTGAGTCTTTTGTTGTTTAAGCCAGTCGCGGCACCAAAGAAAGGAGAAGGGGGAGTTCCTGCAAATGTTCAGGATCCAGTACCGTTATCATGAAAATGAAATCAGACGCTCCTCATTACCTGCATGGACTGATATTTTGTACATGGTAATAACACTGGGTTAACCTGTGTTTTAAGGATCTGTTATTACTGGAACTGGATATTTGTTTTTTTTTGCTAAATAACTTAATGTCTGATAAGATGTATCTGACATACATGTATTGTTTATCAAAGATTTAGATTACTTTGTGGCCTGAGATATTTCAAGATGCAACCTCCACATTCCTGTTAAATTAAGTACAATTGTGGTAGCTCTTAGACACCATTATTTAACACCTTTACATAGTAAGGATAATGTTATTGAAATCAATCATGTTTCATATGCTAAAAATGTAAGATATTGATTATTTCCAAAAGATCAGTTTAAAATTGTATTCAGTTGGAGTCAAACGGCCAACAAAGAAAACACTCCGAAAATGTTTCTCACAGGAAATCCAGATTATGTTTTGTCACACCTGGGTTTTGACTTGACTGGCACTGTGTAATTGCTGGATGCATGTTCTACACCATGGCACAAGACGAACATGATCCTCCTTCCTAAAGGGCGGTGTACTCATTGTAGACACTACAGGTTATTTGAATTAATGCAATATGAACCACAATTTCTGCCACCTTTCAGCTCTAAGAAATATATTTATTGACATGGTTGATTGCTGCAGGCTGAAATGATAAAAGTTGTGTATTGTAACTTTTAGATTGTACGTATACTGACAGAAGGCTGTCTGAAACTTTATAGCGTGTATTGCCTTTGAAGGGGGGCTATTTGACAATTTTATACTTCATGTTTAGATTGTGCTATGATGGATGTATTAGCTCCATGATTCTGGGTTGTTGATCGCCCGTGCTTTTTCTACATGAATGTTTCACACGGCGTGCGAGCCAACGTTGCTGGTTGTTGCTTCAATTACTATATTTTTACTGTGTATACAAATGTGTATATGTACATAGGAGTCACAGAAATGCCTTCTCATGCAATATGTGCTGCCTGTCCCTCCTGCCATGTTTCAGTTATGTGGTGGTGATGTTTTCATGTCTGATTTTAAAGGATTAAAATGTCTAAATCTTGGTTTTGGTCCCTTTCTTCATTATCTACATCTTCATAGTTGCTTTTGAAAATAGTGTATGCAAAATAAGGGAAAAGAGCACTGCCATCATGTAATTCTCTGAAGATACTTTAATCTTCTTGAGAGAATCAAACATTTGTTTTACTTGTGATTTATTCAGTTATACACCATGTTACATAACTTCAGATGCCAGTTCCATCAAAACCTGCCCTTTGACTTGAAAGTCCAGGGCTTTCCAGCTGAACACATTGCCTGGGCTGAAGTGCTTATCTTCCATATAGTGTCTGATCTCACAGGTGGGGATGACAGTGTCCCACATGTGGAAGTCACTAATCATACCTATGAATGATTGCTTTGCATCGAAGCGTCCGCCATAGGTGTCCTGCTCTTGGCCCAGGATGGCGATGGGAGCTCCAGTGATGGCCCCAGTTCGGACAAATTTCTTGGTGCTCGCCTTGCCGTCCACCCACAGCTGAGCCAACCCAGTGGAGGAGTCCCAGGTAGCGCACATAGAGTGCCAGGTATTGGCATCAAGTTTCAGTGACGTGAAGCCTGCGTTCTCACCCCGAGCATGCAGATTGATGTCACTCTCTGCATTGCTCTTGAAGATGAGAAAGTCATTGTTGAAACTGGGTGTAGCCAAAGAGAAGATTCCATATGTCCTGCTGAGATCTGATTGATATCTGAAAAGATGTGTAGGCATTGAGAAAATCTGACAAACCGTTCTTCAAACTTAACCACAAATAATGAAGCTTTCTAATTACAACACCAGTTACCTGAGACAGGTGGTCACAGAGTTGAATCTGTTTTTAGGTGTCATGAGTACTACACGATCAGTGTTGGTCTCCTTGGGAAAGACAAACACTTTACCTGAAAGATCTGCACAGGTGGAAAACAACATTATTTTTAGGGAAGGAGAGCAAACAAAATATCGTTAACTAAAATGTTTAGAAACAAAAGTATTAAAGCGATCGTATTCAAATGCTTCTCCATAAACAAACTTCTCTGCAATGTTGTCGGTCGAAGTTTACAAACCTTGGGGTGCTGCACAACATGTTCCAAAGATCACCATCAAAAGCATGAGTTTCTCCATCTAAGATTTCAACAAGTCAATGTTTTAGTATCAATGAAAATAATTAATCACCATTATCTGCGAGATCTAAGCAAGAACATTGAGACATATTTACCAACTAAAACAGGTTATTTTAAAATCTGACATCAAATCTCAGGATTAAATAGTTAATGACACATAAATAGTAAATGACCCAACTTGATTAATTAAATTAATTGAAAGCTATAAGTAGTATTTTTTACCTTCTCGCTTGGCTGTGTACTCTTCTTGTCCGTGACTACCCCGTTTCAGGATGTCTCTCCTGCTTTTATTCTTCAGACATGATGTTGAGCAATGTTTACTATGAAGGACTGTGGACTATTTCCTAACCACAAAGTAAATCAAACTGAAGGGACATACCAGGACACTTGCATATATTTTTTTCATTACAGGGCACCTTATGCTCACATGTGCAACCCTTTATAAGTATTTGTATTTAAACTTGTATATTTTCCACATGTGTATATATTTTTTATATTTGATAAACTAAACCTTAACTTTTTTTATTGTTTCTATTTCTGAAATATTTTGGACTGTTTATTTCTTGTGTCTTAATTTCTCATATTGCCTTGTGTTTTTTATGCTGCTGCAACGCAAACATTTCCCAAATTGGGATCAATAAAGTATCTATCTTTCTATCTCTCTATCGATCTATCTATCTTTCTATCTTTCTATCCATCTATCTATCTATCTATCTT
>NW_011366183.1:0-1878 GCF_000735185.1 Notothenia coriiceps | reverse complement strand
AACTTTAGTCTCAACTCCCCACTGATAGTTTGCGCAATGGTCTGCATTATTCGTGTCCCCCCTTCACGTGAGTGATATGCGCCTCCGATATTTACTCCGAGCCGCTTCAGTAAAGGAATATCCTCAGCATAGGAAGACATAGGACGTGCATGTTTAGCTTTATGAAAGGCGAGGAGAAAAATATTACACAGGGCTTGCCGTTGCTCTTCATTCAGCTTGCCTTGCCATCTAGCAAGTGGGTGGCTGGATAGTTCTTCTGTAGTAGCTTGTTTATTAGCAATAACTTGTGCCACATTAACATGCTCCTTGCTCTTTTCATGTTTTTCAAACAAAGGGTGGTTGACATTTTTCGAGCCTGTATAAAACGTACCCTTTTTGTCCGCTAGATGTGGATGCGAGCGGCATATTTTGCACCGCATTTCAGTGCGCTCATCATCGGCATCCAGCCACGGCACGTCTTGTATAATATATATATAATATATATATATATATATATATATATATAATAATCGTTTCTTTGGCTCTGGCTCAGTTTGTTGTTTCTTTGCAGGTGGCGAAACGCCAAAGTAGTTGCTCAGTGTTTTTTGTTTTTTCGACATGTCTACTCCATTGCATTTTTACATGAAACACATGTACACCAAATACGTTTTGATTTGACCAGGTACGCAAAGGCGCGCAATGACTCACGGGACGTTACGCATTCCACATTTAGGCCGCGCATGCGTACCTGCGTACCAGTTATGTGCACCCCTGTATATATGTGTGTATTAGTACACAGAGTGTGTATAAGTACTCTCTGGCTGAAGGAAGATGTATATGTATGTGTGTATTAGTACACAGAGTGTGTATAAGTACCCTCTGGCTGCAGGAAGATGCGGCCCACCTCCCCATAGGCTGACAGCAGGTTCCTCACGTGTCGGGGGCGGAGCCTCGGAGGGATGTGTCCCAGGTAGAGAATACCTGGGACACACTTCCTGTCTCCGGCTGCTTCCTGATTGGTCTGCTTCTTCATCCCTGAAAGACCTTCATCTTCATCATCACCATCTTTATCCTTATGCTCTTCATCACCAGAGACCCCTTCTTCATCACCTGAGACCTCTTCATCACCTGAGACCCCTTCTTCATCACCTGAGACCCCTTCTTCATCACCTGAGACCTCTTCATCACCTGAGACCTCCTCCTCCTCTTCCTCTCTGGTGGATGTAGTCGTCCTCTCCTCTTCCTCCTCCCCCTCCTCCTCTTCCTCTCTCCTCTCCATCATGGCGTGTTGTGTTCACTGAAAGTCAGACAGCAGAGTTTTGGTTGAGCATCAAACTGATGTGTATTTTAATGTTTGATGAGTGAGTTAAGAATAAAGAATAAAGAGTAAGAGATGATCTCCTTAAGCACAGAGAGGTCTGGTGGTGTGGGAGGGTAACATGTATTTATATATATATATACACATATACCTATACATGTACCCGCCTGTACCCGACCCGATGCAGGACTCTGATATAAGTCCGGGGAACCCGGGGAACCCGATCAGCCTGGAGGGTAAACACCAGGCTGACTAATCTACCTGCACAATATTTCTCTGGTGTCGGAATGTCTCGCGATGTTGGTCAATTCTTAAAAACACCATTTCATTTCGGGTAAAAATGAGTTGTTACTGCGTTACTGAGAATTTTAAAAGGTAGTATACTACCCACATTTAATTAGTAATCCGTTACATGTGCAGCTGTAGCTGATACCACCTGTCTACCATCTACCTGGAGCTATCTGCAGCAGCTACCATCTACCTGGAGCTATCTGCAGCAGCTAGCATCTACCTGGAGCTAACTGCTGCAGCTAGCATCTACCTGGAGCTAACTGCAGCAGCTAGCATCTACCTGGAGCTAT
>NW_011366182.1:0-4822 GCF_000735185.1 Notothenia coriiceps | reverse complement strand
ATATCAGTATGTAGTGTCTCTACTTTAAAGAGTCCTCTCCTGCTGATGTTCAGGTGTATATCAGTATGTAGTGTCTCTACTTTAAAGAGTCCTCTCCTGCTGATGTTCAGGTGTATATCAGTATGTAGTGTCTCTACTTTAAAGAGTCCTCTCCTGCTGATGTTCATATAGACGTCTCTGAGCTGTCTCTGAGATGCTGTAGCCAACCACTTGGCACCTCCTGCCTTTTTGAAATGTAGAATGCTAAAAATAGCGTCGCTGCACACTGGTTCTCAAACTGATTGCATCGTCACGCCTCCACAAAACATAAAACACGGTCTGCCAGACTTCCAGACGATCCAGAACAAGGACATGAGCACAGAGAAGCTGCAGACACATATCTCCACTGAGCGTTGTTCTAATAAAACACGGTGTTGAATGTTTAATGATTCTGTTCTGCCCATTATCACTCCTGTAGGAAGGAAGGAGGATTAAAGGAGGCACTAGAGAGGGTTTCTCTGAGCATGGGGAAAGGACCTCTAAGGTGTTCTGCTTTAGATGACTGAACTGAACTCTCGATAGCCTTAAGATCTGTGCTCTGACTTCACATGTCTATATATGCACAGTCTATGCTTTAGTTTACGGCCATCAAACATTGCTATATCTTCCAGCTGAGATTCAAACTTGCAAAGGCTTTCATATGTTCTCCCATGATGCAACACATGGAAACCACCAGTCTTAACATACATTTATTTTGTAGGTAAGTAAGTTTTAATATTATAGTTGTACTAATTGATGGGAATGATATGTTACTGTGTAATCGTCAGTGTGAGAGAATCTATGTCATGTTATTAGTTAAGTGTATGTGGAAGAGCCATTTAGGCACATTATGTTATGGTAATGAATTATGGTTTAATTTAACTTAAATGAGCTGAATAACTATGAATTATTATTTTACTGTTTTGTAACGTGTTATCTTGCTTATGGACAGCTCTAGTTTACGTTTTGTTATTATTTATAAAAAGCAATCGTAGGAGCGTGCTCAGGTGTAAATGACGCTGCCAGCATGACACAGCAGGAAGTCAAGAGAGGAAGTTGGAAAAAGTGTTTGACCGCACACATCCGTAAGACCGAGGGATCTTGTTTGTTTATTTGTTTAAATACCGTGCAGTGGGCCGCCAGCTGATCCATTGAACCTCTCAATAAAGCACCTGAATGGAACGAGCAAGTATCTGATTTCTTGAATATACGCGAGTCAATACTCGAACTCGCCTCCTAGACTAAGTGGCCTTTGAATATTAATTTTATTTTGGACAATTGGCCACTACAGTATGTTTCCCTTTAGGAAATCAAACAGTATCTACTTATCAGTCAGCAGGGATTTTTTATGAATCATAGCATTTATTGTTACTAGATTATGCTTGTGTTGTATCCTTGTCACTTAAAATGTGCCTTCAATTAACCCAACAGTGATCCCTTAGCATCCTGAATGTTAATCTGTTTTCATAATATGGTTTAGTATATTATAACAACCCTAATCAGACACACAATTTCATCCTATTGCATAGAATATAATGTAGAATGCAACATAGAAATAGCACCTTTTAACACAAGGCAGTTCAAAGTGCTTTACAAAAATGAAAAACATTGAGAGCATTAAGAAGTAGTGATTCAGAAATGTCGTAGTTTCATCCCATTACATAGAATATAATGTAGAAAGCATTTGGATAATTAGCAAGTTATTAATATTCTATTGTCTTTTTGCACTCGAAGCCAACAACTGTTGTCCAGAATTTATGGGGATCGTTTTTACTTCGTGAGTGGAACTATTATTGGAAATGGAATGGGAATGGGAATGGGAATTGAAAGGTGACTTTATGAGAGTTTATAACCTCTCTATGTGCAGATGTACGATCAAAACAACGTGCACTCACGCGTTTCCCACGTAGATCCTCGGGTAAACCTCATGGAAGTGTCTGGTGGGCCAGCTGTAGAATCCGCTGCTGTCCGTCAGCAGGTCGTTCAGCTGCTGGATGGAAACCTCAAACCCTCCCCACGGGGGGTCCTGCCGCTCCGCAGCCGCTTTCTGCTGGCTGTGGCTGTCCTTCATGCCCGAAAACTGGAGGGAAATGTGGCGGACAGGTGTCGGTTTACCGGGGAGAAGGACCGGCGAAGTGCGCCTGCCGTCATTCTATGGAAGGCCAACAGTGCCTTAAAATAAAATAGTTTTAACTCTGTTTTTTTGTTAAACAAACGTTGTTTCGTGCCTTTCATGGGGATAAAATATGAACAAGGTTATCGTATACAACATACACTTTTTTTAAAAGTCCAAGACAAGTATGTCAAAAAATATGAAAATATAGTGCATAATGGCACTAGGATGGGTCCAAAAATGCAGAATGTAAAATGTCCCCTCTGTGGGAGGATTAAGGGTATATAAAATAAAACAAATACAAATAATAATATGAAAAGAGTCATATTGTAGTATGATTAATAATATTAAAAAGGTCCTGTTATAGTATGTCAAAGAATGTGAAAAAAGTCATACTGTAGTATAGTCATAGGCGGCGCGTGAGGCTCAGGTTTGGGAAGGCTAAATAACTTGTTTTACCTGACCCTGCCCGACTCCGGCGTCTATAGAAAAGAGATCAACTCAGTGAAAGCACTGCCTGCTGACCAATCAGGGCTCAGTGTGCGGAGTTTAAATCTATCAAGTCATATTACAGGATAAAGGAAATACGGTTTAAACTGCCGTATGCAGAGAAGACGCCGACGTGTCGCACTTATCATTCATATCATATAATATCATAATGTATCATATATCTCCTTATCTGAGTCAGCTGAGCCGTATCTGGCCGTGCAACACTCACAGTGTCACATACTGTATGCAGAAGTATTATTTTAAGCAACACATTAAGTTGAGGAAACACTCGAGTCAAATGTAATGAAAGTCAGATGGTCTCTTAGACGGGGCAGTGATATCATAAACCTGTTAATGTACGCATTCAAACACTTGTTCTGTTACCAGCTGTATTCACCTTGCAGGTGCAGCTATGTGGCTTTGATCCTGGATAAAGTGTTTAAGTCATGGATGTTTAAAGTTCATATTTGTCTAATATTAGTTTACTTTTCATTCATGAAGTATGACGCTGCGCTGTCAGTACACGTGTCCCTGTTTGTGATTGGTCAAATGTTCGCTAACCCCGCCCCTTTCACGTGAACTGCTCTCAGCCGGAGAGAGAAACCCTGGCTTGATTTTCCGAGTTGATAACCAGCGTTGTAGGACCGCTTAGCGAGATCTCGTCTGTTAGGGTTAGTGAAGATAACTCAAACATATCCAGGGTCTGTTGAGCTGGCTCCGTAGTGCAGGGCACAGGTGGCTGCAGAGCAGCGCTAATGTCAAAGACACAAACATTATACATTATATTTTTATTTCACCAGGATGCAGTGACACAAATATTTGGGAAGGCTTAGCCTTCCCTAGTCTACAGTACCCTCCGCCCCTGAGTATAGTAGGCCTATGTCATAAAATCTGAAAAAAGTAATTTTCCAGTATGTTAAAAATATGAAAAAAGAAATTGTACATTATTTTAAACATATGAAACAAGTTGCTTTCTGCTTTCTATCCTTCATCCCCGAACACTGAAGACCCTTGTTAAATGTTGTGGAAAGGTTTGGTCCGTTTTGCGTTTTTCGTGGTGCAAAAATATGAAAAATGTATGGTATACTGTATATATTAAAAAGACGCTTTGAATAAAAGCGTAAGCCAAATCAATTGTTATGTCAAAATGTCATGTAATATAGCACGTCTTAAATCAGAGCATAGTACTTTGAAAAATATTAAATAAATCAGATTATACTATATTTATAATTGTGAGTATTGTATGTCATAAAATATGAAAAAATGTATTGTACAGTATGATAAAATGAAAGAATAGTGCAAGAAGTCTATATACACGTAAATAGAATATGATATAAACTAGAGGATTGAGATGAATGGGCTTATAGATGGAAAGATAAGAGACTCAAACTGACCTGGGGTTGCAATCATCCTCGTGGGCGTCACTTAGTGATGTGTCGGTCGCGAACGAGCCGATTCTTATGGCCGGCTCTTTGGTACGAACGAGGGGAACCGAGTCATAGGCCTACTTGGTGAGAGCCGTTCTTTTTATCGTTCAATCGTTGGTCCGCATTCACTGCCTGCCAAAATCCACTCGTCTTTTACAAAGCTTGATTTTGTTCCCCAAACGTATTCTGTGAAGACCCGCTCCTACTCTGATTGGTAGGTTTCAGCACGAGGAGTGAGATGGGGTGGGTCTTAACGGAATACGCGCGAGAGAGAAGTCATAACAAGTGGTACAGGACAGGTAGACGACGTGTTTTTCGGATGGAAAATGAGCCAAACGCGAAAACGCTGCAGCATTTGGATGCACTTCAACCAAAACCCAGACAGTGATGAAGCGCACCTTTTGTAAAGGCAAAACATCCTTTAACACTAGAAACGCCAACGGGTACATTTTACCCCCAGCTGTTTTTTGATTGTATGTAACTTTTTTTCAATGAAATATTAAAGTCTCCTAGTCCGTGACTTGTCCTGAAAGTATGTTATGTAGCACCCTCTGTTGTTAAAAATTGTCAATATGAAGTCGGATTGAAAAAAATGTATACCTATATCCGCCAGCGGGTAATATTTACCTCATAGAAAATGCAGCGTAAATATGACGTGTTGCTATAGCAACGCCTTTGGTCTACTGTGGTTCCTTATAGATAGATAGATAGATAGATAGATAGATAGATAGATAGATAGATAGATAGATAGTTATAGATAGTGTAACATCTTGGA
>NW_011366181.1:0-4203 GCF_000735185.1 Notothenia coriiceps | reverse complement strand
CTCTCTCTCTCTCTCTCTCTCTCTCTCTCTCTCTCTCTCTCTCTCTCTCTCTCTCTCTCACTCAAATTCCTCGAATGTGTAAACCTACATAAATAAACCTGATTCTGATAAAGACCGTAATCAACCATGTGCAGGGGTATAGTAACTAAGAAGATATGCTCAAGTATTCAGACATACATTGTGTACTTTTATTCAACTACATGTATTTAATACATTTAGCTACCTTACAGATGTGGATGAATGATGTGAAATCTAACCAAGTGTTAAATCAGACTTTAGTTCCACCTGGAGTAAATTCACAAGCTACCCTGCAGTATACAAAGTCATTCAAACTAGCTGCACCTTTACCAGCTTTGAGAACACTTTCATGATCAATCATTATAAAACATATCATATATATTATTCTGAAATGGACCAATCTGCACAATCACTACTTTTACTTTTGGCACTTTAAGTATATGTAGATGCTAATGCTTTTTCTACTTTTACTTGAGTAACATTTTGAATGCAGGACTTTTACTGTAACAGAGTATTCCTACACTCTGGTACTTATACTTTTAATCTAGTACAAGGTCTGAGTACTTCTTCCACCTCCTGAATGTTGTGTGTGTGTGTGTGTATTTATTTTTACACTAGTATTGCTACTTTTACTATAATATCTGAGTACTTCTTCCTCCTCTGCTTTTCTCTCAGGTACATGCGGCCCTTCCAGTTGCTTGTCGGGGGGGTGGTGGTCACCGTGTTATTCCTGGGCTTTGTATGGGCTGCCGAGAACCAGGCTCCCATTCGCCGTTTCCGTAGAAACCACCCATCAATCTCTGTGTTTGCTATTCTTTTGGTCAGTTATCTATTCATATCGGTGCTGGGAGGAGTGGCCGTGTTCCTGTTTGGGATAGCCTTCCCTATACTGAGTAAGACGGAAACACACACACACACACATTTTCATTTCTACAGCAAAGTAGAAGCTTTTGGAAGTAAAAAACTGTAATTTGGAATTTGAAGAAGAGGCCTTGTGACTGAAGGACACTGCTGTGAAAATACATTGTATTTCACTGAATGTATCAAGACAACACCTCATGTCTCTCTCTGTGTCTCCTCTCAGTGGTTCTTGTCCATGCGTCGGTGAGGCTGCGCAGCCTGAAGAACAAGCTGGAGAACAAACTGGAGAGCATCGGCCTGAAGAGGACACCCATGGGAATCCTGTTGGAGGCCCTGGGACAGGAACAGGAGGCTGGATCCTAGAGAGGGGGGGGATCTGTGAGGGGGGTGTGTGTGATGTAACATCTAAGGTAAATTAAGAGAAAAATGGATATGAAGTAAGTGTAAAATAGGACAAGAAGAACAATGTAGGAGAAGGAGAACATTCCTACAAGTATATATGAATGTAATCTCCAAAAGTGTTTAGTGTTAAGAAAAGGAAACAGGAAATTATTCATGTGGATCCACAGTGTGTCCCTACTGTAAACACAGTGCAAAAGTGATTTAGTGCAATAGATCAGTTATTCAATGATGACATAAGATGGACATATAGATCCTGACTTCGAATGATTTCCCCTTTTTATTTAGAGTTTACATCGTTTTTTGTTCCCTTGAAACATAAATGCTTAAATAAGGTGAGAGAATAGGAGATTTTATATGAAGAACAAAGCTCCAAGATGAGCAAAAAGACTTGATACAGGACCAACAGGAGCATATAGAAGTGAAAGAAACAAATGAATAATTTCATTTACTACATTTCAAAGCCTGTTTTTATCCATAAGACTAAGCTGACCTGCCCTATGGCGGCAACATTAGCTCACATGCTGAACATTATCTGCTAGTGTAATCATCAGTAAGTTAGCATTCTGACATTAGCATTAAGATCACAGCACCAATAGCATGACTTGGTATTTATTAATTGCTTTTTTCTTAATTGTCGAGCGTATTATATTTTGTATTGCCTTTATGACCACTATTACATGTTTTTGTCTTCCCAATGCCAGCTTTTGCTTTTAAGTATTAAGCATTTTTGACATTTGTAAGTTTTGTCAGTATCAGCGCCCTGCATATGCGTATGTGCCATTGTAGTATTGAAATTTGCTTATGTTTATGACAGTTTTGGGGTTTGAACACGTGACTATTCGGTTACATGGCTCTCCATCAGTGGTTTGTGTTCGTTAAGCGGCAACCTCCCATTCTGAAAAGCGCCTTAAACCTCCATTCTATCTGATATCCATCAGGCTCCACTTGTAAAATGAAGTCTATGAGGAAATGACCCCTACTTTTTACTTAATTTATTGCCTCAGTTAACATTTTCCTGATGAGTTTATGGTCTCAATCTCTGCCTTAAAGTCTTATTCAATACATCAAGAGTGTAAAAGTAAAATAAAAGATAAAGCAGAGTATGCATTAGGGCGGGGCTACCTTGTGACAGATCGCTAACAGTGTTGTCCGGTTTACATTTAACCCTTTCACAATATGTGTTGACTCAAAGTTATTTATAACATCGCCTTGTTCAGAGTTTGGTTGTTTTAATCTCCACCCTTTTTTGTTACTTCTGGTTACAATAAAACAAGATGATGACCGAAAGAGACGCAGTACTCCAAACTTCAAAATGGTAGAACACAAACCTGACCAATGTGGTATTGGCCCTGCATCACTAGACACAAGTCAATAAAAATACTTTTATCTTAGCAGAAATAAATGCTTGTTGGTCTATCTATTCTTGTTTATGACAGCGCACATTTAACCAATTTTACGGGCGATGATTCGGAATGTTCCGTGTTGCCTAGCATTCAGATGAATACATGCATTATGACTCACCGACACCATGTTTTGCCAAAAGCTGGTATTTATTTCAGGTTTTTTTCTCCAAATAAAACATGAATGCTGTATTGCAGTGTGTCTATTATCATTTAAAGAAGAAACCTGCTTCTTCAGCACAAAATATGTGAGTGACTGTTTCTAACAGCAGGTGGAGCTCTCTGTCAGTCACTCATCACCGACTCACATGTACACATTTGCTCTGTCAAAATAATAATATGTTGACATTGTTTTTTTCACTTTTTTAACAATTTTTAGATAGCATGTCAAAACAATACAGTCAAAAGTATGACAGAGTAAGTTTAATCATTTAATGAGTTACATAAGCTTTGAAACAAGTGAAATGTTTTGATATGAATGATGATTTATCTCTTTATTTAACGTGGAAGTCAAAATTCTGATTGATATAAGTCTTACTGTTATTTGGACTTATAAGTGGCCTAATGTTATTATTTTTAAATCTCTCCTAACATTAAGTCTATTTTTGTATTTCTCTGACAGCAATGGGCTTCCATATATTGGGAAACCTTGTTCAGTTGAAACAGGAACTGTGTTAAGCTGCTCTGCAAGGAAGAAACGTGTGTATAGCGTATTTCAATCAGGAGAGACAAGGGAATGAAGTAAAGATTAGTATTTATTCCAGATGAAATTACTGATGAAATGTGTTTTTTTTTTTTCAAGTATTCACATACAAGACATAAATACAATTTTGCCACCAAAACAAGTCCACTGAATTCCCTCATGCAGTGGAAAACAAATCATAACATGATATTGCACAACGTGATTTCAGGGGCAGGGAAAGAGCAGCACTGCGCAACAGCAAGAGACTTTCAGGGACTAGCAAGAAATATACAAATCTATTATAAAGGGACCTGCACCAGCTTCATCCACGCTGGGCGTTGCTGTTATCACTGGCTCAGTGTCATTTCATTTGACCAAATGTCTTTACATATACATTTAATAGATTTGATTATTATCCACTTTTTTTTTTTGTGTCCTTTTATTTAAACATTCTTTGAGACTTCTTCTGGTTCAAATTTCATTAAAGAGTATCGTGCAGGTTTTTTTTTCTTCTACATTTATGCTTAAACTTGCTTGAAAATTACAATTAAAAAAGTGAATGTAGGATTTGATATGTTTTACGAGACATAAGGGCAGGAATTCAGAGGGAAAGGAGCAATTTTGAGCTCTGCTCTTAAAAACGGCTTTTTTTTAAGGTCATACGTCAAACGCGTCATATTACATCACAAAGGGGAAACATCTCCGCTCTCTGACCGCGGGAATAGTTAGTAGTTGCGTTGAGTAGAGCGGTTGTGTTTTAAGGAGCTGGTATTTTTTGGTAGTTTTACATTGTATTTCACCATTTGTAATCATGGTGCAGTATTGTGTTTGTGCAGGTTG
>NW_011366180.1:0-2325 GCF_000735185.1 Notothenia coriiceps | reverse complement strand
ACCCTCACTCTGATCGGGGCGAATGCCCGATGGCACCGATGATAACAAGATGCTCTCACGATGGCGTTACGAAGGGCAAAATTGACTCACGAATTCAACACGAAAATGAAACTTTGCAAGTTCCTTCGGCAATTTTTTGGCATGCCAAAGATGTTGCCACCGCTCACGAAGTTGCTGCCGGAGCCTGAGAAACTCCACCGGCGGTCATACGATGGCTTAAGATGCCCTCACGAATGGCCCGATGTTGCTACGATCAGAGCCAAATTTGAACATTTCCTTTATCGTTTGTCCATCAGGTTGTTTTATTGCACAACAAAATCATTTAAACAACATCATTTATGTAAATAACCCAATTTGTGTTCTGTGAAACTGAAAAGGATATCACATATTATTTTGAAGGCGAGTTGACAGGAAGTTGTTGTTGCTATGGAAACAACATTGCGGAGAAATCTTAATATCTTCTACATATAAAGACGGATAAAGTAAAGAACAAAGTCTGAAAATATCAGTACAGTATCATAATACTTTAACATGATTGTTTTTGTTACTTTCGTTGCAGTTGTATGTCTTAAATGTAATGTAAATGTTGCCTTCGTGTGTGGTTCGGGGCCATGTTCATCCGAAATTCACAATTCCATATTTGTCTGTCCATTGGGTGTCAATTTCGGGACAGTGTGACGTGGGCTTAAAGGAATAACTAGAAAGCTGAAACACAAGATTAAGAGTCTCTTTCATTTATGCATAGTTATCATCACACTGCAAGTTATCCTTGGCTCTGACTGAGAGCATTAGCTAGCTCTTTGATTCACTGCCAACAGGGAAGTAGCGATTCAAGATATAGCAGTTAGCTCAAATTGCTAATGAAGCACATTGTCCTGCACTGGAGACAGAGCTAAAGCATTTTTTAGAAGTCAAATTGGGCTTTAAAAAACTGAGACTGGAATTTCTTATAATGTTGTGATTGAGTAATCAGTTAATAGGAAAGATAATCAGATGTTTAATCGCTAAGAAATAATACTTAGTCACTGGATTAATGAAAATGTGCATGCCTGGAGAGGGTTGTACATAATAAATGAATAAAACATTTTCTTAAGGTCTGTATAATTGCTGTTATGTGTATTCTGAAGATTGGGTTCTTTTGAAAATGCTTTCTGATTAATAGCAAGATAAATGTACAGAGAGGTCAGATATTGTTGCATCTTAGTTGTGTTGTTGAGCGGTGTTTGTGATGCCAGGTACGATCAACAGCTTTTATCAGGTATTTCTATATTGCATTACCCCAACCTTAACTCTGAGCTGAAGGCAAGAAGCAAGTCTGAATTAAAACCAAACAATGAAAAACACAAGAATGTAAAAGATAACAAAATATAATGTAACAGTAAAGCTCTGTGTATCAGTCGGGAGGAGCTGCAGTTGTTTTTGGCAGAGCTGCTGTACTTCATCATTGAGCTGAATCCATTAAAGTGACGAAGTGAACCGGTCGGGAGTTTTCCATCACTCCTTTTCTTATTATTCTGGGTGTATCGTTTTAATAAATCTATCTGATATATATCTTTCTTTTGTTAACATTGGATATGGTCAGTGATCTAGGTAAGGAACAGTACTCAAGTTCTTAAATACCATAGCTTTTACGATACTAATAAAATATTCTTCAACAAATTTAAATTCAGATGTATTGCTCGTGACGGCAAATTGAATTCACAGCTATAACAACATACAGATATAGATGAAACTCTCCCTAAATACAAGCCATTGAACAACAGTGTCAGCAATATATCTCATTGAAGACTGCTGTGACAGAAGGGATTAAACTTGTGCTGAATCGAACTCTCCATTTTGATTTCCTTTTCTACCCAGTAGGGTAGATTGAGGAAGTGATTGGTGTCTTTTGCTATATTGACATACACTGGGAAACAAGAAGTGAAGTACATTCTTAAGAAATTATCTGACGGATCATTTTTCAAAGTCTGTTTGTCTAGGGCAATGTATGTGGATCTAGCTATGACAAATGTTTTTAAAAAAATTAGACGAACATGAGCTGAAGTGCCAGCACATTTAACAAAATAAATAATAGAATCAACTAAAATATCAATCAAAAACTAGTCTGTGAAAATCAGAGACAGGGGGTGTTTCTCAATGTCGAGGAAGGCTCCTCCAAAGCCACTATTTCAAGGATGCTACTTCATCGAGTCCCGCCGAAGGACTGTTCCAATGTCCAGGATCCTTGGAATTCTACCGAGGCCGGCGTCCTTCGTTGCGGGAAATTTCTAGACTGCACATGTGTATCCTCCGCGGTCTTAAAATCCCCACAATGCTTTGCACACG
>NW_011366179.1:0-3186 GCF_000735185.1 Notothenia coriiceps | reverse complement strand
ACACACATAGTTACATAAAACAGATCTAAAGATTTTAAATCATTTCAACGTGTCCGATTTATTTGAAACATAAACATCTTAGTTAGAACAGCTGATTCAAACTATGGGATTTAATCCAGCTAAATAAGCATTATAGTATGTTTCTTGTAAATATACCCCGAGAACACGCTCACCTCCACTACAGTGACCTCTCCTGGCTGCAGCACGAAAAGAGACGGGCTGATCGCAAAGGGTGGCTGCTCAGAGAAGTGAGTTCTCGCCAGACACTGTATGAAGAAAAGAAAGAACAGACAACACAAATTTAAAAAACATACTTTTTATATCACTAAACCTTATTTCTTTACCGTCTTACCTAACGATTGTTACAAGGTGCTTCAGAGATTATACGTTGTAGGTGTCAAGGTGGCGAGTGATGAGAGAAAATATTTTCAAGAAGCTTAAACCCACAGAATGAAGGAAAAATAAGTATCAAATGAAAACAGATTTGTACCCTCAGGTTGGAGGCTGGCCACTGGTTTTTGGGGACGATGCAGAACGTCCCGGCGCTGACGCCAACATTTTGGCACAGGAACTCCACGAACTTGACTCCTCCGATCAGACAACAACCACACTCCAGAACTCTTGGTACTGCATGATAATACGGGGACATCTTATTATGCATGGCACAGGGAATATGCAGGAATCCTGAAGTCAGATGTAATCCCTTTGAAGACCTTTTCTAAGACCCTTTCCATACATTTTAAGACCTCATCGCCATTTTGAGTTCTAACCGGTTACCTTGGCGACACACTTTACCTCACATTGACTATATACAGTATTGATTGTCCTTCCTCCTTATCTTCCAACCATTTGGACGCAGACTTGCATTTCCCCATAACGATGTTGTTTAACAACCGGCGTAAACGGGCCTTCGCGCTATCCAGCAGTGAGAGCGCGATGTCCTGTTCAGATGATGTCAAATCCAACGAGATACCATAAATAAACTACACAGAATCTCACTACAGACCTACGCAATGATTACATTCAGGCACACTGTAGAATACAACCTCTTTGGACCATTTATATACTTATTGAAAACAAGCTACAAAATGTAATACCTTGGAAAATGCTGTTTAATACTTTTTAATAGTCTTAATTTTCGCTAAATTGATTCATCAACTTTTAATACTTTTCAAGATCCCGTGGACACCCTGATGGCAGTATAAAGTACACAAACAAAGGAAAGTTGGTAGATGGTTATGAGACCCACATGTGAGTATTGGAGGGGGTCTTCTGGCTATGACGGGCACCACAAGCAGCTGCTCAGCCTGGGTCTCCACCACCAGGAAGTCCTCAAATTCCCCCAGAGAGTTTGGAGCGAAGCGCAATGTGTACTTACAGCTCATCCCCGGGGCAACAACACCCCCCTCACCCGGGAACCTCCCTGCAAGACATACCGGAAAACATACATTCCTTCAGAGTTCAAATCTATATTATAATTCAGAATGTTTGTATCCCGGGGGAAATGTTCTTGTGTGACAGATGCTCAAATTTAGAAATAAATAAAAATGAAAAAAGGTAACTAAAAAAAATAGAAGTAAGATATTTATATTACTACAAAGAAGAATGAGTAATAGAAAGATAAATAAAGATATTTATAGAAAATAAAAAGTGAAATAAATACAAAATCAAATATTTATAGAAAAATCAGAAATAAAAATAAAAAGTCCAATAAAATGGAGTAAATTCTAATATTTGTATTAACATAAAAAGACCAGATAAAATGAATTGAAGATATGTATATAAACACAAGAAGTTAAAGTAAAAATACACTTTGTACCACAACATATACCATGTAGATTACACTGTATATAATGGTGTATTCTATTAGTTTGAATAGATATGAATGCTAAATTACACAGTTTAATGGATGGAGTAATGCCAGTCTCATACAGTAGGTGGCGCTGATGTTCACACACAGGAGAGCAACAGCAACACAGGAATGCCAAAAACACCTTTTGCATTCCAGACACTTAATCTTTCAAAACACCCCGGCATTCCTTCTGATACAGTCACCGACATCTGGCACACTTTAATGACTACAAGCAGGGTTTAAAGGGGACCTATCATGCAAAATGCACTTTTGTACGTCTTTTCTACATGAACATGTGTCCCCGGTGTTCCAGGGAACTCACCAAGTGTCAGAAAACACAACCCTCTCTATTTTCCTCCATACCCAAATCTCTTAAAAAGGGGCTGCAACGGATCTGATACAGACTGATCCAGATTTGAACACTTCTATGACGTCACAGAAGTGGCGCTACGGCTATTGGTCCAACTCCACCAATCAGGAGGAGACAGCCACGGACATTGCCGTTGGAAAGCGCTGGATACGCTGTAGTACATATGCCAGGCCTGTAGATGGTGCTGTTCTCACAGAATCAGCCCATGATGCAAAGACAGTGTTAAATTGAGCGAAATGAGGAATGGCTAAAATGCATGATCTGTTTGGTATTTTGAAAAATAAAAAGTATAAACATGCCTTATATAGGTATGGTCCTACACTATATTATTCAAATATAGCATGATAGGTCCACTTTAACCATTCACCCTGAGTTTGTGTGTGAAAGACTCACAATGTGATATATTACCTTATGCTTTTGTGTTGTTCAGCACCTTGTGACAGTATGTGCGCTTAAAACAAGCAGAAACAACCGTTCTAAAATACACGAGAACAACTCCTTTAATCTTTCAACCTGAGTTTGTGTGTGACAAAAAAACGACTCACAATAAGATATGTTTGCGTCAATATATTTCATTAAAACAAAGTGGGGGCAGTATTTATATTTGGAGGGGGGATAACATATGTTATAAGAGTTGTTTCCAGATGTTATCAGGGAGGCGTGTGGTGCAGTGGGTTAGTGCGCTGATCTTCGAATCAGAGGATAGCAAGTTCAAGTCCCACTGCAGTCAGCATGTCGTTGTGTCCCTGAGACACTTCACCCCAAAGTGCTCCTGTGGGGATTGCCCACAGGATTGAGTATGTAAGTCGCATTGGATAAAAGGGTCTAACAAGTGACATGTAATGTAATCAGAGTTGTTTCCAGATGTCATCAGAGTGTTTCCAGATGTGATCAGAGATGTTTCCAGATGTGATAGGAGTGTTTCCAGATGTCATCAGAGTTGTTTCCAGATGTCATCAGAGTT
>NW_011366178.1:0-2769 GCF_000735185.1 Notothenia coriiceps | reverse complement strand
TCCACACACACTAACACACTGAACTGAACTCTGCGCACACCCAGTCAGAGAGAGAGAGAGGCTCCACACACACTAACACACTGAACTGAACTCTGCACGCAGGAGGAGCAGGGAGAGAGAGGAGGCTTACCTTGAGAGAATACAATCCACAGTCCGTGCGCTGCAGCAGCCTCTATCCACAGTTAGAATCCAGCGTGCGTGTGTGTATCGTCCTTAGTGTACACATTGAGCCTCTGAGCTCTCTGCTCAACAACAACTCAATCAAGTGAAGCGCACCCTCTTAAACAGGCTGGAAGTGGGAGGGGCTCAGTGCGCGTGCCCGAGGCGCGCTGCACCTGCAACAAAAAAAACAACAGCAGGAAAGATGTTTTATTTTGAAAGGTGTTTGATTGTAAAATATATTTTATTGTGAAAGATGTTTGTTTGTAAAATATGTTTTATTTGAAGGATGTTTTTATGATGAAATATGTTCACATACTTGTAAATAAAACTGTTGGCCAGTAATTTATTGTTTTAATTTACCAGAGAGGGGGGGATATATATATGCAGTCCCTGATAGTGTTACGTTGTAATGAAAGTGCTCTACATGTTTGATTATACAATTGTTATATATTTAATTATAAAACGGACAAGTCAAATCAAGCAATCTGATTGGTTCTTAGCCGTGATATACTGAGCGTATACCACGGGTAGAATTGTAAGTTACTTTTCACAACAAGTCAGTATCCCTCCGCGTCTGAGAAAAACAGTATACCGTTGGGCTGAAAAGCAAACTGCTGCAGTTTGCTTTTCATACTGGAACAAGAAAGCAGCGGAGAAGTAACGGGGCAGAAGCCCTCCTTTTTGACGCAGCGGTCCAGACATAGACATCAAACGGCAAAAACCTATTCAGTGTTCAGTTCCTTTGGCATTAGGGCAGGGATATCTAGATACTTTCCAAGGTTTAACATAATGAATTGTGCTACTTTTAAAGCAAGCAACGATGTTTTCAAATCTGTAATCAAAGAGGTCCGCAAAAACGCTATCGACCAATCAGATTGCTTGATTTGACTTGTCAGTTTTATAAATATATTTAAATTTCTTCCGTTACGAAACAAACTTACAAAGCATAAAATGGAAACATTTAAAATTAACTTCGACCTCCGGGGGGGGTCTTACGGAGGAGTGGATTTAGCAGTGCATATCTCCAGAAAAAAAAAAGCACCTAAACGACGACATGCAGAGCTACGTGAAGAGCAGGTAGACCAACTGGAAAAGTACCACCATTCAAAAGCTTTCTGATGCAGGTCTTGAAACAAAGCAGAGAAATTATGACCGTTAGTGGCCACAGGTGCGAAAGCTCTCTCCAGAGCTACTGGAAGCCCAATCTCGGGGACCGGAGAAAGTGGAGCAATATTCTCGCCAAGCCAAGCAACAGCCTAGAACAACCTCAACCTATACAAGTGACCACGTAAGCCATGCTACTGGTGCTGGACAGTTTTTCAGTGGATGCACAATAAACAGCAACATACACATTAATGTAAATAAACAGCCAAATAATGGATCAACGCTCTCTGTCTAATATGTTCGCTAGCTGTTATGTTTTGTGCAGAAGGCAACGGAGGGACTATTTTATTTTGATCATCATTATTTACTAATAAAAACTATTTAAATTAGAGTGTGTATTTTTCTTTCATATTGCCACACTTGGTAACCGTTTTATAAAAGCAATAGCTCACTTCAGGCCGTGATATATTGCTTAAATAAAATGCCTATGACATCACATCATCTGGCTAACTCAAAGTCTAAAAGATATTGTAAAGATATCACAGAGCATCTGGTGTTTTTTCTCTCTTTTTATATTATTTGTATTGAAAAGTATACAGCAATATCCTGTGTTGCCCGACACAAAATGAATCTTGGTCTAGAAATAGTGCTCGAATATATTATATTTTCTGCCGTTTACTTGTTAACACTTGGTATCACATGATCAGCCTTTGTGAAAAACATATAAGAAAAGATTGGCACTTTAAGGGCACAGACCTCCACCTAGGCCAACGGTGCATTCAAAGGCTCCTTGGATTATTCAAATTGGGAAGCAGATTTTCCGATTTTGTCATGTTCATGAGCTTTAAATTGGAATAAACAAAACATGGATGCTTCATCGAAGATGTGTTCTATCGTAATGCTTTAACACATTGATAGATATTTCTCTTGTTCCAGATTAACGGGGCATTCACATACATTTACAAGTCAAGAACTCTTATTCCACTTATTCCTACCACATGAACGCAGCAGAAATGCCCTATTTATCAATTTAGGAAAGTCAAAGATCATTTGTTTATTTCCCCTGTGATTCAGATCCCATGAAACATGTAATGGGTAGGGGAGAGCGGGGTAATGTGGGACACCGGGTAATGTGAGACACCCGCTGTAACTAGGCAAAGAAACAAATTTGCGGTCATGTGACCATAATGTTTTCAAGCCCCTCCCACCCCCCACTTGTCATGAAGGAGAAGTTGGTGCTGGTTCTGTGGTAAGTATTTTTTTTCACAAAAATGTGTTTGTTGAATGTAAAAGTAAATTTTCTTACTGCGAACGTAATCAACTGTAGTATCAAAGCAAATTGATTCAGGTTGAAAAACTTATATCATACATGTTGATGAACTTCCAACATATAAAACCATGTGATTGATGCTAGTTAAAGATTAGCCTGAATTGCCTAGAGATGTTGTTTTTTCTAAAATGGTGGCTGTGGGGTAAAGTGAGACAGATGCTGTGGGGTAAAGT
>NW_011366177.1:0-3783 GCF_000735185.1 Notothenia coriiceps | reverse complement strand
AATGTGAGACAATTTTATAGAAATTCATATCACATCTGTTACTGATGCCATTTGTCGTACTTTGTTAAACTCACAAATAATAAAGTTCCATAACCTCAGTTGAGAACAAAGACCACACCTTATCTCCCCACGGCAATTTCCCATCCAATAGGTGTGCTATATAGGTGTGTATAACCCTTTCTCCTGTCTGTTACTCCCTCTTTCAGCACAAGAACCAGAGGGGGATTCAATGGAGCCTGAATACCTGCACTGAGACCCTCACCCTGCACCCTGAGTCTCAACTCTGTGTTTTTCAAGCCTTTCCCTGTTTTTTTGTATTAAACAAAACATTAAGCTTTCCCAATGGTGTGGTTTTCGTTTTGTGAAAAAGTGCAAATGCAGTGTTTGTATATAATTACCTCACATATTTTTTTGTCTGTTGGTCGTGAAATTGCTCCTGCTGACTTGAGCCAGCCATTTTTTCCTCCGCTCTGTGTCAGTGGGGAAGCCGTACATTCTTACTCCTTTCTCGGAGCGATTTGAGCATCCCCAGGCAGCACAGCAAACCATGGTGGCGACTAGGAGGCAGCACAGCAAACCAGGACAACACGGAGGAAAAGGCACAGACAAACTGCATGATATTCAATGTTTATTGAATTCCATGTATTTGCAATGGATGTTCCTAAAACAACACATTTAACATCATCATCATGCTGCTGCTGCTAGTCCTTTGATAGTCACCTGTCGGTCTCCTGTCCTTTCTGAAAGCCATAAAGATGACATTAGTCATTTCGATAACTTGTGTCCTCAATTACCATGGGATTACTGAAACTACCATGAATTTAAGAAAATGGTAGAAATGAATCTAATCTGAATTTTGAAGCATTCCTTTAGATCCCCTCCCTCTAAATATATCAATAAACATTGGAAAGTGATGCTCCTGACTACCATACAAGTTTAAGAAGATTATATTGGTTTTAAAGAATTCAAAGCTATAAATAAACAGCAACAGGCTCTTTAACCAAGGCACTGTTAGCCTAACATGTAAACTAGTTGTTCACACTAATCCTAATATTATCACTTAATATTAGCAAATTCTATTTTATTTTTTAAAACATATTGATGTAAATACATACACATATCGATTTGTTGTATAAATATTGCAAATCAAAACCTTTATTCACTAATAATTACCAAAAGTCGAAGTTCTATCTCCTGTTATCAATGCATTCACATTGCCCGCCATGAACTTCCGGGGAACGATTCTCGTCTGCATGAACCACGTGACGATAACCGTTTTTGGACTTCCGCTGTCGTAACTCTTCTATCTATACGGCACTGAGCTACACCATTGTTTGGTTTCCATGGTAACACGTCTCTTTAGTAGCGCGCGCAATTCAAAGTCTGAGAGGGTGAGGCAGATATTCACAGAAAACAGAACAAGAATCGACTACTCTCTGCTCACTCCTTTCCTGAGTATTTCTCATTTTGATGTTTATAGTCCAGAATCTAAAGTCTTACAAAAGGTATTCATGTTTTACTGCGTATGAGAAGAAGAAACCAAAAGTCAACTACTGACTTTGCAACCTCATTTATGTAACAAACATACTAGTTTTAACCCAAACCATCATGTTTCCCTAAACATAATCAGGTAACGTTGACTTGTTTAAAGTTGAGTATAGAGATATAGAGAGCTCTCTAGCTTACATGTCTACATACAAACGTAACTTAGAGAACATATTATGGACATGTCCAGGATCATACTAGTATTTTATGCTCACGTTTGAAATCTACGTTCAAACCTCCAATAAGCGCCGTTACGTACGCAACTTCATTTACCGGTACTTACTTACCCAATGACTTTGTTTAAATTTACAAATGAACGTTTAGAAACTAGCTGCACTTTAGTGACGGTTTATTGACTGCTTAACTTACCCACATAACTAACAAACCTCAACCCAAACCATGATGTATCCCTAAACCTAACCTAAAAAATACTTTTGTCACCGAAATCTAACATATTAATTGTGTCTGTGCTTCCGTAAGTAAGTTAAGTTTTATTATTTGGAACATAAATTATGTGAATTATCTTTTTAAGCTATACTCATCTATTGCACATCTCTCAATCTTGGAAGAGGGATCTCTCTTTTGTTGCTTTCCCTGAGTTAAAAATAAATACACGTGTCTGTTAATTGTGGTGTTTCTTTGGGAGTATTAAGGACAGAGACTGGAGTGTTCTGTACACACTTTTTAAAAATCCCTGAGTAATGTAATGTGTAATTTGTGATATTGGGCTATACAAATACAATTTGATTGATTGATTGATCGAAAAAGATGAATCATACTGAATGACTCCCTCAACTCTGAGCCTGAAGTGTAAAATAAAACAAAGTGATAGCTGATTGCAGCTCCGTAGGAAACGAGGAGGCAACATGAACTAACTGGTGAAACCCTGCAGCGATGGAGGGTGACGTCGTAGTAAAAAGCTGCAGATCGGACGGTCCTCTGTCATTAATTCACCTCTGATACAAGTCAGCACAGGCGATCCCACACAGGTACGCAGCTGCAGGCGGAGGATGGGTCTTTATTAGAGAGACAAGGGTTGGTTTCCCAGAAAAGGAAAGTATTTGACTTTTACATAAACAAACATACTTCAAGCATCTCTGAAAATGAACAAGCATTTTTTTTAAATGAGCCGCAGGAAGTCTAGTTGTAGTTAACTTGAGTCTCCTCTTCTCTTGCTATTTTCTACTCCATTTCATTAATCTTACTTTCCACAATTTAACAAGATTGCCTTGTTATGCATTTCTTCAGTGGCTTTTTGTCTGTTAGAATCTCTTTTTAGTGGTTTTGTGTTTTTTTTTTGCCCTTTCCACCGTTTTGGGTTTGGTTTTTATCTTTGCTGTCATTTTGTGTGCTTTGTGACTTTCGAACAATATACGTTGGCATTAATATTATGTTATATATATATTTTTTAACATTTATATTTTATTAAACATTTTCAAAAGACAAACACACACGGACAAGGACATGGCTCACACACATCACAAGTAGGACAGGACACAACATGAAGGGTGGAGGGCAGGGGATTACAGTGTCAGTTACATTTGATGTTTGCATATGGCGTTGTATTTACAGTATACATGATTTGCTTCATAATATACTTCATTGTTTAATAGGTAAATAAAGAGATGAATAGTCAAATACATACACTGAACAAAAATATGAATGCAACACTTTTGTTTTTGCTCCCATTTTTCATGAGATGAACTCAAAGATCTAAAACATTTTCTTCATACACAAAATAACCATTTCTCTCAAATATTGTTCACAAATCTGAAAAAATCTGTGATAGTGAGCACTTCTCCTTTGCCGAGATAATCCATCCCACCTCACAGGTGTGGCATATCAAGATGCTGATTAGACAGCATGATTATTGCACAGGTGTGCCTTAGGCTGGCCACAATAAAAGGCCACTCTGAAACGTGCAGTTTTGCTTTATTGGGGGGGTCTGGGGGGGTCCAAAAACCCTAGGGTTAAACCCTAACCCTAACTAACCTGTCACCCATTGAGCATGTTTGGGATGCTCTGGATCGGCGTATACGACAGCGTGTTCCAGTTCCTGCCAATATCCAGCAACTTCGCACAGCCATTGAAGAGGGGTGGACCAACATTCCACAGGCCACAATCAACAACCTGATCAACTCTATCCGAAGGAGATGGGTGACATGTTAGGGTTAGGGTTTAACCCTAGGGTTTTCGGACCCCCCCAGCCCCCCCCAATAAAGCAAAAATGCATGTTTC
>NW_011366176.1:6442-7644 GCF_000735185.1 Notothenia coriiceps | reverse complement strand
AACATGTCTGTGAAGTTTTTTGCATAAAATACCAAACAGATCACCCATTGTTGCAATGCCTCATACTGCTCATACTCGTCTTTTGCAGCCCTGTTAGAGAAACACAGATTTTGGGATCTTATCTTGAAAAAAATAAAAATAAGAGGCGGAGTTAATGCCTGATCAGAATTCTACCGAAGATAAAGTTCAATTCTGGGGTAATAAAACGCCATCCTGTTCTAAACCACATCAAGGATTATTTTCTGAAACAGTATGGAGCTCAAATGCTTTTTCTCTTGCGGGTTTATCACAAGGTGAGTTCCTTTTTTATTTCCTGCTTTTTAAACACGTGCTCTCCAGTACAGGTTAGCTCTGAGTGTTAGCGAGGCTTGCTAATGTAAGCAAAAACGAGATTACGTCCAAAACACGTCAGGCATTGTTTCTGATAGCAACTTTCTGTGGGTCCGCCGCCGATTTGACGTCATATCGGCAGCAATTCTGTATCCGCTCGTTGTACCCCCATTTTTAAAAGATTTGGGTATGGAGGAACAGAGAAAGGGTTTTATTTTCTGACGCTGCGTGAGTTCCCCGACGCACCGGGGACACATATTTATGTATAAAAGACATTAAAAAGTGCATTTTGCATGATAGGTCCTCTTTAAATAAGACTTTAGTTACACCTGAAGTAAATTCACAATCTACTCTGCAGCATACAAAGTAATTAAAACTAGCTGCACCTTTAATGCATCAATAATTATAATCAAACCATGTGATATATATTATTCTGAAATGGAACAATCTGCAGAATGAGTATTTTTACTAGTAAAGTACTTATTCCACCTCTGGGTAAAAGTAAGTTGTTTTCATTGCATGTACTGTTTCTGTTCAAATATGAATCACTGAGATAATGAAACTAAATACATTTCTATCACACTTACATGTTCAGATCTGAAGCAGCCAACTATCAGGTGGGTTAATGTTGTGTTTCAAAGCTGTGGAGAAGATCACACCAGAGATAAATATACTTCTTCACAGCACTTTCATGGGACCCACATGGAGCAGAGACAGAAGTGAAAGTTTGGAAAGAGAAGTAAATGTGAGGAAAAGAGAGCGAGAAGGAAAAGAGAGCGAGAAGGAAAGCAGAGGCAGCACTGTAGAGCTTATTAGGATTGACTCCCCCACACTGCAGACACTTTAATAACTGTTTTTTATGTTATAATAAG
>NW_011366176.1:4530-5039 GCF_000735185.1 Notothenia coriiceps | reverse complement strand
TTTGGGTGTGTGCAACACACTCTCACTCCATAATCGTCCAGGAGCGACGTTTGGTCAGGGTCCCGTGGCGTGCAGTTGTGACGCTCCTAGGCTCCTTCAGCTTCATAAAGGGACGCAAATAGCTTTCAACTGATTGCAATGTATTCCCATCTGCAATGGGATTTGACGCTCATGGAAGCACGGCATTCGTTTGTGTCGGCTGCCCTTAAAGGCAATGTGAGCGTCCATTCCCATTGGATAACGGAGAATTGTTCACCCGGAAGTAAGTATTCCCCTTACTGTCGATTGATTTAACAGTGATATCTGCACTACTCATCGACTAAAAAACACCAGATTATCCTTGTTAATTACACAACATTGATTGGTTTAAATTGTGTGCAATGCTTTTGTATTTTTCCCCTTCGATTCGGAGAAACAAATATTTTTTCGAAGTAAAGGATGGCAGAAGACACTACACTACCCAGAATCCCCAGCTATCGTTTAGGACTACACCATGTGCTCTGTTTGAC
>NW_011366176.1:0-4485 GCF_000735185.1 Notothenia coriiceps | reverse complement strand
TGTCCTCAAAACTCGTGTCAGTGCTAATAGAATGGAAACGCATCTGTGATTTTGGCCGCACAGTCTGTGACGTCACGGTATTGAAAATCCATACACCGACGGTATATTTCGAAATACCCTGGTAATACCCGTAATACCGTCTCACACGAACCAAGGCCTAATTAAGCATCCATTTTCTATTGAATTTCCCTTGTTAATTTCATTTTGGTCAAAAAGCATTTGGAATGATTATCATGGTTTCTTGAACAATGTTTTGATTCAAGCACAGAAGCCTCTTCTTAATTCCTCTATGCCTCATTTATACCAATTTAAATCAAAGACCCTCTACAGTATGTTTCTATCTATCAAATGAAAACTAATGTAGTTTCTAACAGGGTCGAAAACAAAATAGAAGGGCCATCAAAAGACCTCAGTCTCACTTAAGCAAGCATTTCTAGGCTTGGCTGCAGATTATTGAAGATTTCCTCATAAAATGTAAAGCTTAGGTAAAAGCAGTGGTGTGTAAGTAACTAAGTACTACATTTACTTCAAGTTGCTGCTATCTTAGTAACATTCTGACGGTACTTGTATATTTCCTTGAGTACCTTCTTTACTTGGTACTTCTACTCCAGCTAAAATGCTCATAGGAAAAACCGACTACATGTTATTCAGGGTAAGGCTGTGGCTCAGTGGATAGAGCCTTGGTGGTGGCGCGATCAGGGGTTCACAGTGTTCAACCCCACTTGCAGTCAGCATGTCGTTGTGGTCCTGGCCTGGCAAAGAACACTTTCACCTCCAAATTGCTCCTGTGGGGTGATTGTCCACAGTATTGAGTAATGTAAGCGCTTTGGATAAAAGCGTCTAACAAGTGAGCATGGTAATTGTAAATGCATGTTAATACCTTTAATTAAAGGTTGTGGGATTACTAATGTGAAATGTTAATTCAACTCGTTAAAGTTGGACTATTTATGCTATATTGGAAACATATATTGAAGGGCCATACCGCTATACAAGCAACATGTCTGTGAAGTTTTTTGCATAAAATACCAAACAGATCACCCATTGTTGCAATGCCTCATACTGCTCATACTCGTCTTTTGCAGCCCTGTTAGAGAAACACAGATTTTGGGATCTTATCTTGAAAAAAATAAAAATAAGAGGCGGAGTTAATGCCTGATCAGAATTCTACCGAAGATAAAGTTCAATTCTGGGGTAATAAAACGCCATCCTGTTCTAAACCACATCAAGGATTATTTTCTGAAACAGTATGGAGCTCAAATGCTTTTTCTCTTGCGGGTTTATCACAAGGTGAGTTCCTTTTTTATTTCCTGCTTTTTAAACACGTGCTCTCCAGTACAGGTTAGCTCTGAGTGTTAGCGAGGCTTGCTAATGTAAGCGAAGACGAGATTACGTCCAAAACACGTCAGGCATTGTTTCTGATAGCAACTTTCTGTGGGTCCGCTGCCGATTTGACGTCAGATCGGCAGCAAATCTGTATCCGCTCGTTGAACCCCCATTTTTAAAAGATTTGGGTATGGAGGAACAGAGAAAGGGTTTTATTTTCTGACGCTGCGTGAGTTCCCCGACGCACCGGGGACACATATTTATGTATAAAAGACATTAAAAAGTGCATTTTGCATGATAGGTCCTCTTTAAATAAGACTTTAGTTACACCTGAAGTAAATTCACAATCTACTCTGCAGCATACAAAGTAATTAAAACTAGCTGCACCTTTAATGCATCAATAATTATAATCAAACCATGTGATATATATTATTCTGAAATGGAACAATCTGCAGAATGAGTATTTTTACTAGTAAAGTACTTATTCCACCTCTGGGTAAAAGTAAGTTGTTTTCATTGCATGTACTGTTTCTGTTCAAATATGAATCACTGAGATAATGAAACTAAATACATTTCTATCACACTTACATGTTCAGATCTGAAGCAGCCAACTATCAGGTGGGTTAATGTTGTGTTTCAAAGCTGTGGAGAAGATCACACCAGAGATAAATATACTTCTTCACAGCACTTTCATGGGACCCACATGGAGCAGAGACAGAAGTGAAAGTTTGGAAAGAGAAGTAAATGTGAGGAAAAGAGAGCGAGAAGGAAAAGAGAGCGAGAAGGAAAGCAGAGGCAGCACTGTAGAGCTTATTAGGATTGACTCCCCCACACTGCAGACACTTTAATAACTGTTTTTTATGTTATAATAAGACAGAGCTGCCCTGCCGTGGACGGTTTCAATTTCTCAGACAGTGTCCATCATGCGCTGGGCCTTGTGCGTCCTAATCGCAGACAGAGTCAGATCGCCCTCAGCGTGGCTTCGTTGGCTGTTAATGAGGCCATTTTCCTGGAGCGAGCACCACTCAGGGGGAACTAATCTCTGAGTGGTGTGAAGTACAGAGAGCAGAGGGGGCAGAGAAAGGCACTGAGCATGAAAATAGCTGTATGACCACTTGTTTTTTAAGCCTCTCTATTTGCTGTCTTTTAGGGGAACTGAAGTCAGATAACACCTAATATTGAATCTTCCACACCTGCAGCCTGAAGCCGTTCTCTAGAGTCATTTCGAATCTATCGAAGTATGATATACAATTTGCAAATGGCTGGCTAAATAATGTATTCAAGTATGTTTATATATTATATGTAAAAAATAGACTTTAATAAAGCAAAATTAATTTGGCCTCTAATTTGGAGAGTGCAAAATAACATTGTGTCACTGTCACAGGTTGTCATTTGTCCTATTGATAAGTTGCCGAAATACAAAGCGCAGACTTTAACTATAACTCAGTCAGAGAGCAGATGCTTAGAGAAGAGAAGGAGAGGGAGCGGACGAGAAAACACAAACACAATAAAGTTAGCAAGCTGAAGATGCAAAACTCGTCGATGGACAAGGAACAATAACCTCTATGTCCTCGAGTAGTTTGATTTAGTTTTTGTCTGTGTCTGTACTCCATGTTAAAAGATGCCCGATGGAGTTGAGACTCTGAGATACAAACAAAAGTTGTTTACATGCAGTGTTACTCACCAGGATGTCTGAATCCTTGAGCTCTAACAAATGCATTGAACACATTCCATTCCTCATGAAATGCCCCAGCCTCCCAGCGATTGAAGCAACGCTGCGGGAGACGTGTCGAGCTCTCTGCATTATTTCTCTGGTTTAGGCAACCCAAAGCTCTCAGCACTATGTTGTTGCCTTGAAGTAGCTTGTATAGCAGCAAGGCTTAGAGCACGTTATTCCCTGTGATATAACACGATAACATAATTTATCTGACAATGTTCAGTAATGTAACAATTACTTTACATGAATGTTACTTAGAAAACTTAGAAATGTGTAATATTTTTGCCAGATTTATTATTTTTAAAGGGTCTAGAGGTTTCGTGTATTTTGTGCCTCTATACTGTGAATGCTTCAAGGTTTAACAAATGATTTAATTCTGCCTGTGCTGCCAACACACTCTCACTCCATAAACGTCCAGGAGCGACGCTTGGTCAGGGTCCCGTGGCGTGCAGTTGTGACGCTCCTAGGCTCCTTCAGCTTCATAAAGGGACGCAAATAGCTTTCAACTGATTGCAATGTATTCCCATCTGCAATGGGATTTGACGCTCATGGAAGCACGGCATTCGTTTGTGTCGGCTGCCCTTAAAGGCAATGTGAGCGTCCATTCCCATTGGATAACGGAGAATTGTTCACCCGGAAGTAAGTATTCCCCTTACTGTCGATTGATTTAACAGTGATATCTGCACTACTCATCGACTAAAAAACACTAGATTATCCTTGTTAATTACACAACATTGATTGGTTTAAATTGTGTGCAATGCTTTTGTATTTTTCCCCTTCGATTCGGAGAAACAAATATTTTTTCGAAGTAAAGGATGGCAGAAGACACTACACTACCCAGAATCCCCAGCTATCGTTTAGGACTACACCATGTGCTCTGTTTGACAAACCACGTGATTAGTTCTCAAGCTCTGTGATTGGTTGACCTCCAACTGCATTCCATATGAAAAAAAACNTGTAGTCAGAGCACAAGGTGTAGTCCTAAACGATAGCTGGGGATTCTGGGTAGTGTAGTGTCTTCTGCCATCCTTTACTCCGAAAAAATATTTGTTTCTCCGAATCGAAGGGGAAAAATACAAAAGCATTGCACACAATTTTAAACCAATCAATGTTGTGTAATTAACAAGGATAATCTGGTGTTTTTTAGTCGATGAGTAGTGCAGATATCACTGTAAAATCAATCGACAGTAAGGGGAATACTTACTTCCGGGTGTACAATTCTCCGTTGTCCAATGGGAATGGACGCTCACATTGCCTTTAAGGGCAGCCGACACAAACGAATGCCGTGCTTCCATGAGCGTCAAATCCCGCCGCAGATGGGAATACATTGCAATCAGTTGAAAGCTATTTGCGTCCCTTTATGAAGCTGAAGGAGCCTAGGAGCGTCACAACTGCACGCCACGGGACCCTGACCAAACGTCGCTCCTGGACGATTATGGAGTGAG
>NW_011366175.1:0-2326 GCF_000735185.1 Notothenia coriiceps | reverse complement strand
TTAGCTAACTCTACCAGGTTAGCATGTTAAGCTGTACTTTATGTGGCAGCAAGCTTAATACAAAGAGGGGTTTTGTGCTTCATTGTAAACTTTTCTTACAAATGTGTGTTAATCTACTTGAAACTGTAGAGACAGTTTTTTTCTACTCAATTATACAGACCATTGTTGAGGAGATGCAAAACATACTGTACAGGAGTTGGGTCCGACATATACTTTGACTAATGTTACTTTGCTGCTAAAAATGAAACATCATTATCAGATGAGGACATCTCCAAAGTGTGTGAGTCTGTCAGGGGATTTGATCTGTTCTCTGCATGTCGAAATGGCTGAGGTGAAGGCGGAGCTCGGAGAATACAGCATTGTCAATAACACTTCCTCAAGAGCGAAATCCAACGTCTGGGAGGCTTTTGGTGTCATCCTAGATGGAGAAAATAACCAACATCCCACGCTTTTTGAGACAAATATGCAACTGCGTGTGTTAATAATTGCACATTTTTAATGCTCATAGGATAAGCGGGTTCGGGTCAGTTTGCGGATCTTGACAATCAGACCTGTGCAGGACTCTGACACACAGTCCACCTTCAGCCTCTGAGGGTCTAATTAGTGATGCAGCCTCCGTACAGGGGGGCTCCATAGTGATGCTGAGGGACACAGGGGGGTGGAGTCAGCCTGGCTCTGTGCTGCCGGGGGGGGGCGCAGGGTGCAGCAGGGTGGAGTACTTCAGAGGGACGTCCAGCCCCACCACAGGACCCACCACACTGAGCCACGACAACACGTAGTTCACCGGCCTACACACACACACAGACATTTTAACAAGAACCCTTATGTTTGCATTTGAATTTTGCTGTATCTACTCAGCCAATATATAGAAGGAAAATCAAGAATTAAAAAATAATAATTGTGTGTCAGAATTTTTTATTATTTGACAAAATGATTTTATTAATACGTTACAGAGTAAAGTATTCCACTGATACTAACTTTCAAAATAAAAAGTTTGCTCTCCTGATTTGCAGCAGCACAATGACTTTATAACCTGTCGAGATATCAGAGCTGTATGGACCAGCTGTAACTCGAACAACAACTTAATGCACTTTTTAGTTGCATACAGATGTGAGTTAATTGAAGCGCCTGATCCACAGTGTGATGCGTGCACTGAGTTGCAGGTGAGCCATCAGCAGGGATCCTACCTGTGTTGGTCCTGAGCCGCCTGCAGCACCGGACGCATGAACTCCTCCGTCCTGCAGGGGTGAAGCATGAAGAAAGGCTGACCCAGCAGAGGGTGCTCCTGACACACACACACACACACACACACACACACACACACACACACACACACACACACACACACACACACACACACACACACACACACACACACACACACACACACCCTCTGGTAGCTGGCTTGATGATTGTCACACTTTTAAACTTCATCTCAATAACCTGCTTAAAAAGCTGAGGGTTAGGCTAGGTTTCTTCTACAGGAACAAGTCCTGTTTCTTACTTGAGGCCAGGAAAAGGCTAGTCACTGTGACCTGTGCTGGACTATGGTGATTTGATTTATATGAATGCACCTGCCAATTGCCCGATCAAGTTAGATGCCACCTATCACAGTGCACTGAGATTTGAGACAAACTGTAAAGCATTAACCCATCACTGTACCCTGTATGCAAGGGCCGGTTTGCCTTCACTACCTGTACGGAGGCTCAGTCACTGGTACATTTTTATATACAAAGCCATGATAGGGAAACTTCAATCCTACATCTGCTCCCTGATCTCACGGCGAATTGTAAGTGGCTACTGCCTGAGATCACATGCTGTGGTTTTATTAAATGTGCCAACTGCTAGGACTCTCTTAGGGAAGATGGCATTTAGATGCGCAGCTCCACTGTCATGGAATAGTCTGCAATTGAAATGGAAACTGAGCAATCTGGTGCCACTAAATGTTTTTAAAGCTCGGTTGGATGCTATCAATCGGAAGCTGTTGTACCTGTTCATTTGGATAGTTATGTAAATGTAAATCCCTGTAATGATGCTGTAGATGTCATTTTGTTGTTCTGTTTATGTTTTTTTATGTTTCATGTGGAACCTACTGAGCAGGGGGGTATACTACGAAGCTGGTTCAACCTAACCTGGATATGTTTGAGTTAGCCGGTTGGCCTAAATCCAAAACATACCGCGCTCTCGCTAAACGGTACTACGACGCGGGTTATCAAGTGACCGCTCAAGCCAGCCGTGTCCTATCTAGTTAGGTGCGCTTTCACATGAAAAGGGGTGGTATTTGGAGCATTCGACCAATCACAAACATGGACAAGCGTACTGACAG
>NW_011366174.1:0-3110 GCF_000735185.1 Notothenia coriiceps | reverse complement strand
TCAGATCTTGTACTTGAGTAAAAGTAGAAGTACTCAGATCTTGTTCTTGAGTAAAAGTAGAAGTACTCAGATCTTGTACTTGAGTAAAAGTAGAAGTACTCAGATCTTGTACTTGAGTAAAAGTAGAAGTACCAGAGTGTAGGAATACTCTGTTACAGTAAAAGTCCTGCATTCAAAATGTTCCTCAAGTGAAAGTATAAAAGTATTCTCATCAAAATATAGTTGAAGTAGCGACAGTAAAAGTAGTGATTGTTTGATTGGTCCATTTCAGAATAATAGATATGATATGTTTTATAATGATTGATCATGAAAGTGTTCTCAAAGCTGGTAAAGGTGCAGCTAGTTTGAATGACTTTGTATACTGCAGGGTAGCTTGTGGATTTACTCCAGGTGGAACTAAAGTCTGATTTAACACTTGATTATATTTCACATCATTCATCCACATCTGAGAAGTAACTAAAGGTGTTAAATACATGTAGTGGAGTAGAAGTACACCATGTACCTCTGAACTGTAGAGGAGTAGAAGTACACCGTGTACCTCTGAACTGTAGAGGAAAGTACCTCAACATCGTACTTAAGTGCAGTATGTAAGGGAAAGGCTAAGATTAGATGAGACATAAGTAGGTGAGATTTTAGACACTTTATATATTTTATGTAATATATTGAAGTACTTTTATCGTGACTAAAAGATACAACCAGATATAAGAGAAACGCTTGGATTAAATGAAAGTCTGTGAGACTAAATGAGACGTTGACTGAGTTTGAATAAAGTGAATTCAAGTGAAATGAGAGAAGGACTTGGTCTCCAGATGACGAGAGCCAAGCAGACTCTGTCAGGTCCGGATTATGAAATCCTGCTTTAAATCAGAGAGGACAATAAATACCGTGCGCAGATATCAGACACATGGGTGGAAAATGTGTCGTCCCAACATGAGTCTGACTTCTCCACCAACTTTCCTGGAAACAAGTGGAAGGCTTTCTCGCTTTCCCAGGAAACTTCTGACAGACCACAGTAAATAAATGCTTTGGATCCACAGACGGACCAACAGGGTCCAATCTGTCTCTACCTGAGGCGTCCAAATACTGTCAGAAGCTGGAAAACCCTTTAAAGTCCCATCAATTATGTTTATAGTCATTTCATCTTAAAATCTATCGACTTACGACAGTCTGAAGTTCATCACACGGTCGTGAGTCTCTGCTTTTAAACAGAAGTTTAGCCAATCTGTCATCTCTACATTTCCACTGAAACACAAAATATTTTAAACACATCGTTCAAAAGTTCCACCAGCTAAAAGAGACGCTCTCTTGCTGAGACAAAACAAACCATTGGATCCAATAGCAAAAAAAACAAGAAAAAGTCAACAGATTAAGGAGATTTAGACAGACCAGTTCAAACTGGTTTCTATAGAGAATATGAGACCAGTAAAGACTGGTTTCAATAGACAAAGAAGGGCTGGTTTCTATTGATGGTGTTGGACCAGTACAAACTGGTTCTATAGCTATAGACAGGCCGGTTCAGACTGCTTTCAATTGAGAATGTTAGAACAATACAAACTGGTTTCTATAGTTTCAGGCAGACCAGTATGGACTGGTTTCAAATAATGGTGTTGGGCCAGTACAGACTGGTTCTATAGGGACTGTAAGACCAGACCAGCACAAACTGCTGTTTTTAAACATAAGCAGAACTGTACAGACTTTTTTCCATAGACAAAGACCGATTGGTTTCCGACCGATTGTTAGACCAGCACAAACTGGTTTCTATAGATAATATAAGACCATCAGACCTCTTCCTTTGGAAGAACCAAACAAGTACAGACTGGTTTCAAATGATGGTGTTAGATCGGTATAGACTGGTTATAGGGATTGTAAGATCAGACCAGGTCAAACTGGTTTCTATAGACGTAAGCAGAACTTTACAGTCTGATTTCTATGTGTGTAGACATACTGGTTTCTATTGGTGGTGTGAGACCAGCACAAACTGGTTTCTATGGATAATATCAGACCATATAGACTGGTTTCCATTGATGGTGTTGGACCAGTAAATACAGGTTTCAATAGACGAAGACAGACTGGTTCCCTTTGATCAGTAAAGACGGTTCTATAGGGATTGTACGAGAAGACCAGGACAAACTGGATTCAATAGACGTAAGCAGAACTTTACAGTCTGATTTCTATACATATTGATGGTGTGAGACCGGTACAGACTGGTTTTTGGGTGGATGGATATTGAACTGGGTTCCTCACCACTGGCGCCCTCCGGCCTCGTGCTGCTGGACCGTGTATCCAAACTGGTTTTCTTTGGAGCCGGAGAAGACCTTGAAGTTCTTCGTGTCAAAGTTGAAGCAGAGCTGAAGATCTGAAACGCAGAAGAAGAAGAAGAAGAAGAAGAAGAAGAAGAAGAAGAAGAAGATCAGCACTTTTGAAAATAACAAGGTTGATTTTCAAGTTAAAACAATATTTATTTATTATTAAATCTATGATGGAATATGGAATGAAACGACTCCATAAAACTCGCCAATAACTATTTTGAGGAAAGATGCAATGCAGTTTTTCAACAATTAGATAATGAAACGCCAATTGACATTTTATTTTCAAAAATCTGTTCAAAACATCTCAGAATTCTGAGAATCATTTTTTTTTTTTACCAAAAATTCGGAACTTGGAGAAAAAATTGAATTTTGACTTTGGTCAGATGTGGCCTTTATCCTCTTCCATACATCTCATCAAGGGGTCACTCAATAATAATCAGATTGTAACTTCCCAACGAGTCTCAGAGACGTTCTTGTTTAAATGCCTCAGTGTGTTTGAGCCAGGCACTAAAGTCATGCAGCCTGTGACCCGGCCGTGACCCCTGACCCTCTCAGTGTCTCCCAACAGCTGTGGGGTTTAACTCAACGCTCGGAAAAAACTCTGCAACCCGTGCGGCTCAGAGCCAGCGGTGACGAATCTGTGATGAATGTAACTTCTGAGGCCAAAAATAAGAGAGCAGTGACGTGTACGTTAAATAAACTCTCATTTTAAAGAGAGACTCTGTCATTTTTCCACAACTTCTTTTCACAACAGAGAAGTACGGTGGCTGAGAGGTGCAAACAAAACCCAAACCCCTTCCA
>NW_011366173.1:0-2157 GCF_000735185.1 Notothenia coriiceps | reverse complement strand
GGTTGCTGATTGGCTAATGGTTACACAAGACAAAACATCGTTATGACATCATAAAGTGGCCAAAATCTGATCAGCTCATTTTCAGACAGGTTTTTATAGAAATGGATCAAAAAGAGAGAGAATCTTTGTTCCTGAAACTTTCAGAGTCTCTTTCCACAGAGGGGACACATGTTGATGTAGAAGAGACATGAAGAAGAGGGGACACATGTTGATGTAGAAGAGACATGAAGAAGAGGGGACACATGTTGATGTAGAAGAGACATGAAGAAGAGGGGACACATGTTGATGTAGAAGAGACATGAAGAAGAGGGGACACATGTTGATGTAGAAGAGACATGAAGAAGAGGGGACACATGTTGATGTAAAAGAGACATGGAGAAGAGGGGACACATGTTGATGTAGAAGAGACATGAAGAAGAGGGGACACATGTTGATGAAAAAGAGACATGAAGAAGAGGATTTTACATAATAGGTGACCTTTAAAAACACTCCTCTGTATCATTTACATCATCCAGTGTTTGTTTCCTCGCTTTAATTTCAGAGTGCTTGTTTGAACACGTGTCTCTCACAACAGCTGATTGAGTGTCTTAACGAGTGTTTCCACAGGTGTTGATCAGCGTAAAGCTCTAAATCTGATCATAGAGGGTTGGTTGTGTTACGGATGAGCAGCTGCAGGTCAGCCGTGTGTTTTACTGCAGCTTTGAAGCTACGGGTGCTGACTGGGGTCATTTCTATAGGTGTTTTGATGTGTCACAGGCCAACAGGTGCTGACCTCACTGCTGTGGCGACCCGGTTAGACGCTGTTAACAAGTTGTTTTGGTTTTTACGGGGTTTAATTGTGGGTTAGTGTGGCTGACTGACTGCCAGAATCTATCAGGAGCACGGGCAGCTGACCGAAAACAGACCCATCGGTTGCTTGTTATTTGCAGACTTAGATACTTGAGACAATTTAGATTTTTCCTGTGATAAGCGATGACATACATGGAGTGTTCTGTATCTGCCTGTCGACTTTTTCTATTGAAACAAGATTTTAAAGCTCTGTGTGGATATACTTAGACTAAGTGGGGCTTTGAGATAACATCTACACAAAGAATAATACTAACATTTAGACTTATAAAGCATATCTTCAGGTGTATATAAGTATTTGGTGCCTCTACTGGGACATGTATCCATCTATATTGTGTATTGCATTGTTTGAGGAGTCTTGGATTTTAGATTGTAGCTGTTTCAGCATCCCAATTATGTCAATGTCATACTTGTCTTGGTTTTATATCATGTCAAAGTGAATACCTTTGTTTTTTTTGACTGTCAAGACATTTAAATACATTACTTCTTTAAGAATGGATCGACATTTCCACCATTTTCTAACATTTTATACACCAAACGACTATTTAGTAAGTTAGTTGCAGCCTTATTTTAGTCTATATTTGCATTGTGAACTCATGGCGTTGACACATTGAGTGTGAAACGAATGAATTAACTGAACTTCATGCAAATCCATCCAATAATAATAATAATAGATTTATTTTGCTAGCGCTTTTACAGGTGCTCTTTACGCTTTACAGATATAGTGAAAAGAAAAGAACAACAAATAAATAGATATAGTTAAAGTCAAATAATACAAAATAGTTGTCGACAGAGATGGCAAAAGTCCACACATCCTTTACTCAAGTAGAAGTACAGATACTCGTGTTTGAAAATACTCTGGTGAAACTAGAAGTACTGACTAAACTTCTTTACTCAAGTCAAAGAGGCTTTGAAATGTACTTCAGTAAAAAGTACCCATAACTAGCAGCTGTTTTAAAGCGTACCTGACCTCCCTTTATATTAATAGAACAATAATGTCATTGTTAGCTAATGAATGTTTCCATGCTGAACAACGGCAACATGACAACGTTTTCATTGGTCCCTCTTCTTTAGAGAAGACCAGGAAATGATGGATACACGGATCGTGTTCAAATCAATAGGCACGCAATGACTCTAAATAATAATGATCACGCCACCAAACACACATTCAAACTAAAGGAACCAGCCTGTTTGGAAAATGTGAGAAGTAGAAAGTACAGGTATTTATGTTCAACATGTAAGAAGTAGAAAGTACAGGTATTTGTGTTCAACATGTAAGAAGTAGAAAGTACAGGTATTTGTGTTCAAAAT
>NW_011366172.1:0-1796 GCF_000735185.1 Notothenia coriiceps | reverse complement strand
CCGCATCATTTATGAGAAAACATTTCATAACATTAACACAACATCTTCGAGGTGGTTTTAAATAACATATCCGTATATATTTATTTATTTCTCCAGTTATGTGTTTGTGTGCACTGAGGAGTCTCAAACAGGCGTTTTTTAAATCATTTTAAGATTGGCTTTAATCAATGTTTGAAAATGAATTCTTCACATATGATAAATGAGGTAACATTTTATTTATGGTATTATTTCCACACATTTCTCTCCATTCTTCCTTCTGCCAACGGTGTCGCAGTTTCTCATCTCTCCCGTTTTTGTGCTTAGTGCGTACGCATGGGTTAGAGTTTGTGTGGAAGACCGCACATTTTCCCGTCAAGTTAGTATTTTATAAATCGCAAACATTGCATAGAAACTGGCGTACGCCATTTTTTTTAGCGTATATCCCTTTATAAATGAGGCCCCAGGTCACACACGTAACAAAAACACCTGCAGGTCACGCTCATAGCGCGGGAAGGCCGGAGCGGAGCTGTTTTATGTAAAAGCGAAGCAATTAAGCGCGCACTTCTTTATTTTCTTTTAATCTAAAAAGCGAAGTAAAGCATTTACGATTTCAAGCACTTTATCCCAAATGTAAGTGCCATTCCCAAAATTCAAGCACTTTTCAAACCTTGAAAACACCTCGTACAATTTCAAGCATTTTCAAGTATTTCGAGCACTCGTACGAACCCTGTAGTTACTATCCGGCAGACTACATGTACGCTTAAACCAATAGGTGCCGGTTTTACAGTAAACATAGCATGTTCAAATGAGTAATAGGACAAGTCTATAAACACAGAATATCAAGTGCACTGCTCCTAGTACTAGGATGGGTTAAATGCAGAGGTCACATGTCACTGTGTGTGCTGTGTGCATGTATGTGTGACCATTAAAGAGGGTTTCATCCTCCAACAGTGAACAGATGTGGTGGACGACTGTATTTATTAGTAGAAGACCCATGTAGACGTGAAGATACAACAATGTGTAAAAATGCATTTATATTTCTGTATTTAAAGGCGTTCCCTGTGCTCTACTCAGCGCTCGTTCATGAGCCGAGCTTTTCCCTTAAAAGGACCTCTCAGAGCATGTACTGTGTGAGTGTGTGCTGCAGACTGTGTGTGTAAGCATTTCCTTCCTCAGCTTTGTGGTACACACTGTGTGGGTGCAGTGTGTTGGCCTCTAGGCGGGGTCTCTGTAATCCCTCCCACCCTCGCACTAATGCATTTCCCCAATGTCACTCAACATGACCACGTCACAGGAAAACATTGACAAAGAAAAGAAGGAGTCCGTTTCAAAGGACAGAATGTTCACAGGCACACAAACCCACCATTAAAATAACTTATTAACTAATTAACAGCTTTGTCAGGAAATATAAAAGAGAAAAGAAAAGGGAACATTTCCTGCTCAAGAAACCAAAGGAGACAAAAATCTATGTTTAATTTTACTCTTGGTATTTGTTCACTTAAAACAAATGTGGTGTTGGAGATAATAATTCATTCTCCATGGTAGATCTGGAGAAAATAACATTTTTGATGAATATTATCAGTAATGTTGATACAATGACCGGGTAAAGACTACATCAAAGAAGAGATATAACAGTTGTCAGTTTAGAAAATAACCCTGTTATGCATATACAGTGGGGCAAAAAAGTATTTAGTCAGCCACCAATTGTGCAAGTTCTCCCACTTAAAAAGATGAGAGGCCTGTAATTTTCATCCTAGGTATACCTCAACTATGAGAGACAAAATGAGAAGAAAAAAAATCCAGAAAATCACATTTTT
>NW_011366171.1:0-1734 GCF_000735185.1 Notothenia coriiceps | reverse complement strand
GGCGCTCGTGAACTGTCAACAGGAGGGCGGGGGGAGCCTCGCTGCGGGAAGCAGAGTGTGGACCTCTTTCACCTGTCAGCGCTACTTAGATGTTGCGGTTTAAACAAATTTAAATAATTGGTTTAAACGGCATGATAATAATGACGACCGTGCGTTCTGTGATTCCCCAGAACACACAGCTGGCCAGTCCGCCCCTGTGTAGCATATTATTTTCGATGAGAGATGAGCAGATCGCCACTGGGCTTTCAACTAAAGACACAGCCACGCAAAAACTGCGGCATTTGTACAGCTCCTTATGGGTAGCTTACCGCAATTTGTGAAGTTCCTAGTTACGCTGCCGCGTGCCAATGGTGGCACGTGTGCCAGGGGTTGCCGACCCCTGGTCTAAAGGATGTTGTTCAACCAAAAAAAACTGAATGTCACAAGTACAAGTATTTAGAATTGTACTTAAATAAAGTACTAGTGTACATATACTTGGTTGAATGCCAATCTGTGTAGGTCAATATAAAGCTACCCTTAGAAGTCGATTAGCTTACCTTAGCTTAGCACAAACACTGTAGACAGGGGGGAAACTGCTAGCTCTCCACGTTTGTGCAACCAAAAGTCCAAAACATAAATATTGTTTATTTATTACGATATAAAACACATATAATACTCACATTTAAGAAGTTGGAAACAGTAATTTGCTATGTTCACATTCATCTCGCCCTCCTCCCTTTTTATTTCTTTGTTTCTTTCCTCCTCCATCAATCCCCTCCATGCAGCGAGCCTCATCATTACTCCGATCACATTTTAATGATCTAGCGTACAGAAAATAATCATCCATTAAGATAACGATCTGTTTACAGCCTCCATTACTGCCCGACATGAGCATTATGAGCCGAGTAATTTATTAGTGTGAGTTCATTTGTTAAAACTAATGTGTGATTTGAAGGCTGGTAACTAATAATTACACATCCCTGATTTATATCATGAAATTCTTTAAGTTAATAGCTATAACAATTAACTCATCAATAACGCTGTGTATGGTTTACTATTGACCGCTGTTATCTGGCTGCTACTCCTTACTTTCCACCTCATTTTGTTGTGATTGGTCAATCCTTTAGAGCAGTGTTTCAGGGCTGAGAGGGCGTCCACACCAAGAGCGCGCGGGGGGGTGACGTCCCGTGACTTGAATTTTGAATTGAGCCGTCCCTTATAGATACTATCTTTTTACGTATTAGTTATGGGATTTCCGGCTCTTTTTAGTGAGCCGGATCATTTGGCTCGGCTCACTGATACCTCCTGATACCTCCTGATTCACACCAACGCAACTCCGGTTCAAGCTCCGTGCTAGAGCTTTTCAGGTTCAGAACCGGTTCTTCGGTTTAGCTCCGGCTCTTCTCACACCGCCCAGAGTCTGACTGGTGCTGCGTCATTGCGTCATCGTTTGCGTCATGACGTAACCGTTTGCGTGCCTGCTTCATAAAGTCAAACCGCGCGGAAACCCTCACAGCTGACACCGACAACAACAACAATGGCCGATTGTGCTCCAGCTTCCTCTGTACCTCTTCGGAAGACCAGATTCCCAGTAGGTAGCTGGTCTCTTCAGTGGACCACTGCTGCTTGTTAAGTTTCTCCATCGTTGTGTACAAACTGGATAAAACGCCGGCTTTTTGTTGTTGTTCAGGAGTTGATCCCGCCCCTGCCCCCGCCTCGACGTAAGCGTGACGTATGCGGTGCTTTTGCTCTGGC
>NW_011366170.1:0-4970 GCF_000735185.1 Notothenia coriiceps | reverse complement strand
TCAGTATCAGGGTTAGTCAAAATGAATCCCTTGGTGGTTCTAGTGTTCATTTACCCCGTTTTGTCTTCTCTTTGCTTAATCGATTTGAAACCAAGTCTCACGTAGTTTAAACTTAAAGAGCCTCGTTAGCTTTCTAGCTAACACAACACAGTCACGTAGCCTACCTTTCTCTGTGGGTTTTTTTTGTAGTGACGAATGAAGTTGGATGTTCTGGTGGTCCTGTCACTGATCTTTATGCTGCAGACCCTGCATACCGCTGTTCTCTTCTTATTAGCGTCATCGACAAAATAATCCTTGAATCCAAACTTCACTATTTTTGGAGTAACGCTAGCCGCTGCCATGTTAACTGACACTCCTGCCTTCTAGTGGGTTGCCAGGTTGGCGCGCATGGCGCTATATTCACCCAATCACGTTTTTCGAAAAAAGTAAACCTAATATCTCAATACAAAAACAAACGCAAATATTTAATTTTAAACAGTCAAGTCCTTTCAAATCATGAATACCAAGTCAAAGTCAAGTCAAGTCTTTTATCAATGTTAGTCAAGCAAGTCTCAAGTAAAAAAATATGCGACTCGAGTCAAGTCATGTGACTCGAGTCCCCACCTCTGGTGAACACCCACCGAGCTGTTTAGTTTAATAGAACGGGGGTTATGTCAGAAATATTTCTTTACCAAATGTGCTTATACTGTATGTATACGATGTTGTGATATTGATTGTCAAAGTTGGAAGCAAAGAGGAGACCAGTAATATAGGGGGGACGTCACTGTTTAATGAGGAATACAAAATGAAATAAAAATGTATAGAATAAACCGACTTTTGGCAAAGCATCATATTAACACATTAGATTAGAAAAAGGACTCGATGATAATAAATAGGCGACTTAAGGGGAAATAGAAATCACGATAATATTCTTTAACATTACAAATCCATACACAAGATACATGGATTGCAGATGTTTTATATTCCCATTATTTGATCCTGAAATGTAAAGATAAATCATCTGTTGCCGAAATAACTCATTTAGTTATGACACACACCTAGCATTAATATTTCATGAAATTACCCACCATGGTCACACATGCAATCACACAGCTAATGATATAAGCATCATGTCCTACAGAGGTTAATGGACTATGGATTTTGGCAATGGGGCCACTGGCAAGGAGATGAGGATATTAAGTGTATAGTTATCCTTAATACTGATGCTTCTGCTTTATTACATACTTCCAGGTATACTTTATACAACCACTATGTCTCTATATGTGTGCATTATGTACTGCATGTATCTATCTATCTCTCTATTCATGTCTCTTTATCTCTCCATCAATCAATGTCTATCATGTGAATGCTTCAAAGCAGGGGCTGAAATGAGCACCTGCCACATGCTGCTACATGTACTCAGTGACGGGTCAAAAACAGCTCTCTCTCTCCTGCTCAACACCGGCGTAAACTGATAGAGGCTTGACTCAAGGGTGGCTGTATGTATCAAATGTATAAATATAGTAAAATGAAACACTGAGCTCCGGCTCTGCTGACTGGTTTTTAGTCCTGTCCTCAAAATGTGTTAAAATGACCGCTATATGATGTAAACATAAGGATATGGCTATAGATACAGTGCTGTTGTTCAGAGACCCAGGTTGTCGCACGCATCTCTGCTTGTCTAGCAGACATCTCTCGTGGATGTCTGCTCACCACCTCAAGCTCAACCTTGACAAGACTGAACTGCTTTTCCAGGAAAAGATTGTCCCACTCTTGACCTAACAATCAACATCGGCACCTCTGTTGTTTCCCCGACTCAGACTGCAAGGAATCTGGGTGTGACCCTAGATAACAAACTGTCCTTCACTGTAAACATCGCTGCTACAACCCGCTGCTGCAGATACACGCTTTACAACATCAGGAGGATACGTCCCCTCCTGACCCAGAAAGCAACGCAGGTTCTGGCCCAGGCCCTCGTCATCTCACGCCTAGACGACTGCAACTCCCTCCTGGCTGGTCTACTTTCATGTGCCATCCGACCTCTGCAGCTCATCCAGAATGCAGCTGCCTAAATTCTCCCACACCACGCCGCTCCTCCGCTCCCTTCACTGGCTTCCAGTAACTGCTAGTATCCACTTCAAGACACTGGTACTTGCGTACCATGCTGCGAATGGATCTGGCCCTTCCTACATCTAGGACATGGTTAAACTGTACACCCCAGCACGCACACTCCGCTCTGCATCAGCCAAACGTCTCGCTGCACCCGCACTGCGAGGGGGACCCAAGTTCCCATCAGCAAAAACACGTGGGTTTGCTATCCTGGCTCCAAAATGGTGGAATGAGCTCCCCATTGAAATCAGGACAGCAGAAAGCCTACACATCTTCCGGCGCAGACTAAAAACTAATCTCTTTCGACTCCACTTCGAGCGATAGAATTATTAACAAAGCACTTATATACTAATAAAGGACTGGCTTATCTAAAGCCAGTAGAGTAGCACTTGAAATGTTTTAGCTCTATGAAACCTGATGTACTTATATGATTCTGTTTTCTTCAAGTTTGTATTTTGTTGGTCGAACGCACTTATTGTAAGTCGCTTTGGATAAAAGCGTCAGCTAAATGCAATGTAATGTAGTTGATTTGATCAGCTGCCTCAGGCTCGTTCATACTAGCTGCCCCAGAATGATCTATAAATACATTTTCATGTAAGAAAAGACCAGGTATTGGCTTGAGCGATTCAAAAACATTGTGTGCCTTGCCTTGCCCTACACAATGACAGGATAACATATATTATAACATTACTCATCATTATTCAGCATTATAAATTGTCATTTCATTTGTAATGATACAATGAAAACTAACTGTCATAAAGGCCAATTGCCAACCGCTTCTTGGATGGTAGTGTGATTTCTTCTCTATTGATTCAACACGCGAGGCAACACTGACTTTAAAAGAGCAGAATCCTAAGTACTCATTAGTTACACAGGAAGGTTTCCGTTTCACAGATATCCATCCTTTTCTTCACAGTGGAAATCCAAACCTCCAGGTTGTCATCTGCAATTACTGGAGAATCCTCAGCAAAGTGAACAAAGACCGTCACAGAGAGCGTGCGGAGACCTTTCACAGTAAGATACCCCCACCCATTCTCCTGTTAGTCAAATACTACAGAAATATGAGCCTATTATACTTACTTCAAATATTTACTTCTATTATCGCAACATGGACATCCACATTACTGAGCAGATGTGCAGAGGTGTTACATCAACTTTTGTTTTTATTATTCACTAAACTACTGTCTCTAAAGGTGTTTACAGGGGGAACAGCAGACCAGGTCAATGTGGAGCTGTTCCCCTCATCTACGCTCTCACGTGTCCTCACAGCTTTTCACTCACTCTCTTTCAGAACAGCTATAAACACTTGAGCTTTCAGACAGCCGTACAACATGTGGTTCAAACGTATCTTATTTCACACTTGGGCCTGTTCTCTTTTTCGGTGGTAGATAAAGGTTACCAAACACAGGTCAGAAAACAGATAGAGTATCCTTAAGTAAAAGCAGAATTGAGTATTGAACAACCTTAAAACAACAACCTGTTCAACCAGTAGACCAGCAACACCGACTATAACAACACTGTTGAGTACTATATATGAACACATCTGATAAGAAGTTGACTTTTTACACCACATGCCTGAATGTAAACTTGCAATTGTGTTCACAATGCTTTCCACGGATTATGAAACATTTTCACGTTATTTGTCAAATAGTAAATTCACACTTTTCTTTTCCAGCTTCTAATGAAGTGCGTTGTAGTTGTGACTGATCCAGTATAGATCCTAAAGCACTCATTACTCACACTGCCAGGCACTCAGCATCACACGGAGCCTGAATACTCAGAATGTGAGTCTGTGTTTTGCTAACTTTACAGCTGATTTAGGAAAGCTGATTCTCATTTACTGCTCACATTAGTCTAGTAAGAAGAGGTGGAAGAAGTACCTAGATTATTAACTTAAGTCCTGCATCCAAAATTGTACTTACCGGTAAGTAAAAGTACAAAGCGAGGCATCCAAATATACCAAAAGTACTAATTTTGCACAATGGGCAATTTAAGCACCATATATTTTTAACAATTGTTATATAGTTCTCGATGCATGTTCATCACTTTAATGTTCACTTGGTACATGTGGGGATTATTTGAATGACTTTTTGTGCTACTGGGTATCTCAACCTATAATCAAATATCATGTACTAGTTGATTTATATTTTGTGTTCATAATTGAAATCCTCAAGTAGTAAGTGACTCAATCTATAAATGATATGTAATGCAGGAAAATTTGCAACTTGAGTAAATGTACTTTGTAACATTCCACCACTGAAAGTCAGTCTAGTGCTCATGCAGATAAACTGGAATTAAAATAATTGATAGTCACATCCATCTGCTCAGTTCCCTTTATATTTTGTAACATCGTGCAATTACATACTTCACAAGTCTCTTTTCTCCCTGTCAGGTATTTTACAGATTGCATGTACCATAGTGTCCTTGATTTTCAGTGTCTTAACAAGAAAGACTTCTCAAGGAAAAGGGATGACATTCGAATCTCATACATTTATGAATGTTTTCCTGCATTGAATACAAACCTCCGTGAGAAAATCATGGTTTTCCATTGACCTATTTTATATCCCAATACCCTGTAGAAGGAGCGCTGGAGACGGCCCGCTCACTGGACACTTTCATTTCCTTTTGCTCCGTCTCCGTCCGTCCTGCATAGAGGCTTTTCTAACACCAGTGAATTTGCTGGTGCCCCCCACTGATACCCACAATATAGACTCTATAAGCCTCTGTGTGTGTGTGTGTGTGTGTGTGTGTGTGCGTGTGTGTGTGTGTGTGTGTGTGTGTGTGTGTGTGTGTGTGTGTGTGTGTGTGTGTGTGTGTGTGTGTGTGTGTGTGTGTGTGTGTGATCGATAGAGAGAGGGGGAGATGTGTGTGTGTGTGTGTGT
>NW_011366169.1:0-3056 GCF_000735185.1 Notothenia coriiceps | reverse complement strand
GACTTCAGGCGAGCTTTTTGAGACCTCCCCCGGCTGCGATCAGCTATTCTCGTCTACTTTCGAGGCGAGATGTAATACGGTTTCTTGAAAGCTGTGGAGAGTATGTGCTGCAGGGAGGTGGATGCACAACGCACCCAGGAACGAACGCTAGCTCCGGTCCTTTTCCCGTGAGGGAAACTGTGGACTTGATGTCCTGACAGGCTCGAGTTTGTGCAACCTGCACAAACACAAGCTCACCATGATTACAAATGGTGAAATGCAATGTAAAATGACCGAAAAAATACCAGCTCACTAAATCACAGCCGCTCAAACCAACTACAAACTACTACCGCGAATTGGGCAGAGAACGAGTCCGAGAAAGTTGCTCCCCCATGTGACGTAATATGACGTGTTTGACGTATGACGTTAAAAAAAAGCAGTTTTTAGTAGCAGAGCTCAAGACGGCCCCTTTTCCTCTGAATTCATGCCCTTATGTCTTGTAAAACATATCAAATCCTGCATTAACATTTTCAATTGTAATTTTCAGACAAGGTTAAGCATAAATGTAGTAAAAAAAAAAACCCTGCAAGTTGCTCTTTAAGTCTTCAGTGCCTATTAAAACTGCTTAATATTGCTTTATTAAATCCCTGTTTCTCTTTCCCTTTTTTCATAGGATGCCATTACTCAACATGAGTATGAATGACCTGTACAACCTTGCACAGATACGTGAACTAACTGGAGAGCCTTAGTAAATATCCACCACTGTGGACACACACCATACAAGCCACCAACAGATTATTTCAAGGACAGAGATCCTGACCACACTGCCCTCACCTCGAGCCTCAGCTAATTTACCTTTTTCTACAATATTGTTGTACAATTATCTACCCAGTTAAGAGTACCCCTCCACCCCCCCAGCTGCCCTCCTTCTGACACAGTCCCCCTTGAAGGGGAAATGCCTGTGTTGCTTAATGCCAACGCCTCCTTCAGCTCCAAGCAGGAGCTCCTGGACGTTCAGGACTGCCCTCTCAGCGGGGGCCCCTCTCTGGACACCCCTAGCTCCCGAGACTCCCAGACAGGCAGCCCAGTAGGCTCAGCCCCGAGAAGTACTGGCAGCCCCGAAGATGTCCCCATTCGGCCCCATATTTTCACAGGGGCTTCCACAGCACCGGGGCAGCTATACAGGGTCGACACAAGACCCACTCCGGAGGCTCCCTTGGGGTTAAAACTGATCTCAATTGAGGCGGATCAGCTATGTGGCTGGGGGGCCCTGACGCCCACAGCCATCCAAGGGTTCAACACCCCTCGCTGGGTGTTGTTTTTCCTGTGCGTGGCTTCTTTCCTCCAAGGGATGATCATCAATGGCTTCATCAACACGGTGGTGACCTCCATCGAGAGGCGCTTCGACCTGCGCAGCTACCAGGCAGGCCTCATCGCGAGCAGCTACGACATCGCCGCCTGCGTCTGCCTGGCGTTCGTCAGTTACTTCGGTGGGACAGGACACAAGCCTCGGTGGCTGGGGTGGGGGGTGCTGATCATGGCTGTGGGTTCTCTTGTGTTTGCCTTGCCTCACTTCACCACCCCCATGTACCAAGTCAGTCTGACGGAGCCAACAGTCATGTGCTCGGACAACCGCACCAGCCCGTGCCGGGACAAAGAGGGTGGGGGACTGTCCAGCTATCGGTTTGTTTTCATGCTGGGGCAGTTTCTACACGGTGTGGGGGCCACGCCTCTCTACACACTGGGGGTCACATACCTGGACGAGAACGTCAAGTCCAACTATGCACCTGTTTATATTGGTGAGTTAGTCATTCAGAACAGCGTGTTCTTTTGCTTTGTTTGTAATTATGTTATTTCTTACTAACTGGATAATCTTTTCTCTGTATGTCTTTGACTCGTTTTCATCCTCGACGACTTATTCCCGAGATATTTAACAGCACATTGGGTCAAGTCAATTTACTCGTGGACATATTGATTAGTTGATATATCAAGATTTGTGAAACTAAGAATTCATTTTTTTAATGGCAACCTTATGCACACTGAAACATATTTGACACATTGAACTTTGGCTGACCAGTTCATTTAATTAATCAAACATTTTAATTTAAAAATAGTTTATAGATTTCAAATTGCATAAATGGTATATCATATAGATTTTGTCTTGCGATTTGTTAATCTCCTTCTTTTCAATCGCAATTGGATTTAAATAAATACATTGTTCAAACCAAGGCCTTAGGTGTGAATATATCACCTAACACATGCACTGATGAGACACTAATGGCGCATTTCCACTACAGCGCGGAGCTCGCTTTAAGCGTGCCGAGCCGTGCGGGCCCGTTTTTGGTTGCGTTTCCACTAGCGTAGTACCGGCTAGCGGGTACTATTTCACAGTCTTTCTGGCCCCATAAAATCGAGGTTCTTTCCGGGCCGACAACCAGGCTGAGTCGGGCTGAGTATGCTAAACTCAGGGTCGGCTCTAGAACAAATCGAATGGGGGGGCAATCATTTACCACGGGGGGGCACACACTGCCATCAACAACCAACACACAAACACCAACGCAACTTCAATTTTAAAAAACATGCTGTAAAGTCTATTGTCTTTCACACACATTGCAGGGCTGTAGTGCTATTTTATAGCGCACCTATGACTTGTGCATACATGCACGGTTGTGGCACGACCACCAAAACAGAAACATATCGACATAGGCCACCATATAAAAAGTGTGCAAATATATTTAGTATCCTATTCATGTGAACATGTTTTCGGTGGGGGGTGGACCTAACCTCCTCTAGGGGGTCTGGGGGCATGCTCCCCCGGGAAGATGTTTTTTAAAATATTGAAGTTAAAAGCATCAATCCGGTGCACTTTGAGAGCAAAATGAAGAGATCTATGGATAGCCTCAGGCCCGGTTCTACGGGGGTGCATAAGGGTGCATTGCACCCTCAGTTGAGTCGTTATGCACCCTCATTTGAAAAATGAAAAGTCAAGAAGAAGAAGAAGAAGAAGAAGAAGAAGAAGAAGAAGAAGAAGAAGAAGAAGAAGAAGAAGAAGAATATAGTTGAAATAAAATCAATTG
>NW_011366168.1:61618-81993 GCF_000735185.1 Notothenia coriiceps | reverse complement strand
ACCAATCATCTGAGCCGGCCCGGCTAAAACAACTGGATGGCCTACCTGCCTGTCAGCCTTCCATCTGTGCACAAACTTATCTCGTGCCCTCATGTCATGTTCGTGTGTGTTGGAGGAGGGGCTCTGTAAGGAAGTGGCAGGTTTTTTCCGGCTGTGTATTTTCAAATTCTAGCGCACTCGAACTGGTTTCTCCAAAGTTACCTACCCCACCTTTAAGCCTAGAGAAAATCAGTGGTAATGTTGTATTGTGTTCTAAAATGTGCAATGTCACGTACAATCACATAGAGTAAAGAGTTGTCGTCATGCTTTTACTGCTTATTTTTTCTTTCAATCTTGTTATATCGCAATATATTAGGCACACCTTAAGAGATTATTTCTTATTTGGCACATATTGGGCCATAATTCAAAAATGTATTTACTAATAAGTACAACTTTAAACAGATGTCTAATCGGATTAAATGATGAAGAAATTCCATTATGGTCCGACATGATTGTAAACTGGAATGATTGAAGTATTAAACAGTGAAGCATTAATTGTAGTTCATACAGACACACATATTACTTCCCTCTGTTTCATACCTACCCCAGCACACTTAAACACACCCAGTGTATGTTTGGACATGGTGGCCACTTCGGTCCATCATCTGAGGTGTGTTTTATTCAAGGGGAACTCCAGCACTTTCTGTGAGTCACAGGAAAAACCTCCAGGAGTATGCAGTGGAGCTTAATACATCTGACCTAGTATGTGTCCTGAGTAGTGGGGATGGTTAGCGAGTTTACGTCTCAAGGTGATGAAAGTTTACTAATTTTCATTAAGGACTGAAATATGCTCCAATCAAGGCGACTGAAAAGAAGCCATAGGTCTTTCAATACCACGATATCACTCAAGGGTGAAGAGAAGGAATAATGAAAACAAGAGGCAGCAACCAGAGAAAAGGACATGCAGATGGTAGCAGATGTGTAGAAGAGAAAGGATATATCTCCCACCACACTCCCACTCTTCTCTCCCTCCCTTTCCCCCTCTCAGCGGTGATGTAAGTGTTTTCCAACACTTCTCCTGTGGTATCTTTTTGTGGTTTGACCTGTGTATCTGTGTTAGGATAGCAGAGAAGTGATTAAAAGACTGAGTGAACAAAGAAGAAAGGAAGAAACTGAGAGACAGAGGCTTGTGTGTAAGAAAACTGAAGAAAAGAGGGATGCGTGCATGTATGTGTGTCCATGTGTTTGAGAGAAAAGTGTCTTCAATGGGAGTCGGGTATCGGCTGCATAACCTCTTCAGTGTCAAGGGGGCCTCATCAGCAACGTACACAAAAGGGCTACTGACACAATGAAAGAGGGATATGGTTTCACAGACGGGGCAGGAAAAAGAAAACATCACATCCCTCTCCTCGCTTTCTCTTTCTGTCTCACTCACTTTCTGTCTCCTTCTTAGTGTTTGTGAGACTACAAAGGGAGAAACACCTGAGCCCCTTATTTGGGCAACACTATGTCATACAAGGAATGTGCCACTTGTGTGAGGCTGTGTGTCTGTTTGGGTATTTGGATGAGAGCGTCCAGCCGCAGCCTGCATGCCTCACCTGCCTACCTACCTGAGAGCCTTTGAACGCTCCCCAGCTGTATGGTGGCACATTCAGTGACCAGCGGCTCGCAGAGAGTGTTTGATCATCTGAGAGAGTATCTGATGAAACCTGTTTGTTAGGCGGATGTGTTGTCACGCTGATATTTTGGACTGATATCTGACTTTTGTATCTAAAACTGAAAAAAAACAGGGCAACCAATAACATGCAACAGCAGCGTCTAGTGTTGTTGAGCCACAAGATTTTAAAATGGTCATTTAGGTCCTGCGCCATGTTAATCACCTGTGATGATTCCTGCGTGTGCCCTGCGTGAGACCCTTCTGCTCTTATTGTGCTTTGCAAACCATGGACACTTCCAAAACAAAACGTTAAAAGTGAATAGGTTGAAAATAATTGAGTGAAATGCTGTTTGTTTCCTAACCGTGTTAATTTAAGATCTTCTATTGATCTTATTGTCTTTTTGTTTCCATTCTATCAATCTGGGATTTATTGTGTTTGAAAATATTAAAAAGTGCTGACAGCAAATATTCCGATAAATGTGCTCCTCACCATACATACAGTATTTAGAGATGATATATTGGCTTCATGGCAGTGTATTGTACGGCATCTTTCCATGTAGCGTTGTATTTACAGGCAGCAAAAACAAAGCAAAGGGAGGTTAACTTCAACCTTGTGTTGGAAACCATAAAGACACATTGAGGTCAGGTTCTGATGGATGGACTTATTAAGATCCCCCCCTCCCCCTTCCCCATTAATGTTCACACTCCAGACCGTTGTGACACAGAGCCATCAAAGCTTTGTTAACAGTCTTGAATAATATGACAGACTTTGACACATTGAACAGATTACAGGCAGAGAAAAACAACAGCAGTGCCAGAAGAGAAACAAATCATAAATCAATCACTCACACAGGAGAGATCCCGTACCATGCAGATGTTTCAGTATTGATGTATGTGCCTGGTAAGGACTACAAGCAGTATGCCTCTTTGATTGTTATAGAAGTTGATCAATCATAACAAAAATGCTTATTTTTACATTTTTACAATTTCTGCTCCTCTACATCAAATCATTTTGATGGCAAATACAAACTCTGCCACATGTGTTGTGATGTTTTCACTCAAACCCACTCTAGCCTTCTCCACATTTTCTGTGTCCCTGCTCAATGCTGTATGAGCGTATTACAGAAGGGCCTTACAGGGTGTTCAAAAATGTCTATGTTCCTTTGTAATTGGTCAGACAAAATACATGCCAAGCACTCCGGTTAGAGTAATGGATCCATTTGTTTGAAGGCTTGGATTGCACCTCATTTGTTTGTCACTTTGGACCAATGAATGAATTAAAATAGGGGAGAGGATGTGACCCGGCAGTCTCTGTTGTTAAAGTCAGAGCTTGTTCTAAAACTGTTGAGTAGACCTAACTCTTAACAGGAGGAGAGGACTCTCCATCATAGATTAGGAGACCTTCTATCGGCAATTCTCAAATCATCTTGCTTTGTAAGCAACAAGCAGTAAGAGGAAGATAATCAAGATCTTTTTTAATGTCTGTTTTTTTTTCTGACATTAGAACCTTGTGCTCTGCCTTATTATGGTGGATTAATATGAACCCGGTTTTGTATCATTGGCTTTAAATTACTGATTATTGAATTCAACTTTTATGCAAATTAATTGCGATCAGGCGATTATGTTGCTATTGCAACACTCTTAAAAAGCAGCATACAGTAATAAACAGTGGGGGGAAATGAGATAGAAGAAAGGGAAGCCCTCATTAGCGTGACAGACCGATGAGTCACCATTTAGGATGAGAACTTTATTTAGGCCAAAGATGTTATTTTGTTAAGCTCTGATGTGTTTGTGCAGAGCAGACAGGCTGCACACTGCAGCAGCACTGCTCAGTCTGCCAAGAGAACAAACCAGAATAGGACATATTAATAAGAGTCTCTGACCTGCCTGCCTGTGTGTGTTCGTGCATGCAAGTATGTAGCTGTGGATACAGCGTCAGTGTGAGATGTTACTCAGCTGTTGCAGGGGAAGCTTGGGGGTCATGATTTTAAAAAACCTGCCACTGCCTGTTTAATAGCAAGTACAACTTTGATTCAGTCCAGCAGGTTCATAGAAAAAACGAATAGTGTGTCTTTGAGGGGCTTGTAGTACTTACTTTGATTGTGGACCAAGAACACCATGTACACCATACCTGAGTTATGAGAGGGCTTGAGACACATTGAACCCAAAGCAGGATTGAGTGTTTTAATGACTTTGTTTTCCCCTTCTAACAAAAAACATGGTTAAGGAATGTCACATTTGGTTTGTCCGTGTCCAGATTGACTTCTGGCCCTTGGGATCGTAATGTTGATTATTCCATCACTGACATAACCATTGTAGAGATTAGCATCATTTGTACAGACATTCATGGCCCCCAGTGGATGCATCCTACTGACATTAGTAATCACTTACAATGGGATTTTGGTGCCTGAGGAGAAAACCACACTGAAACATGTGAATGTAATACTCTCCAGCCTTTTGAAGTCGCGCCCAAAGTCGGAATATTGTTCTTTCAAAATGAGTGTGCATTTGACTCTGATTCTGAGTGTGGTTTGTATGGAGATCAAATATGCTCTAAATCCTGGAATTCTCTCCAGTGTCTTTCCTGGTTCTCAACCCAGAGACCACCATCAATTCTTGTTGTCTCAAGATAATTCTTGACAATTTTGAATTGCGCCATCCCTTATACTATCTCTTTACGTCTCCCTGCCGACAGGGTGGTGTTTTGTTTTTTTCGTCACAGGAACGCGCTTTGCTGGCTGCCAAAATAATCCCACCAGACTCCTTTTCCCCTCCAACAGAGGGATTTCCTTGTCCTTTTTCCTTTTCGTCATTTTAAACGATAAAAACTCTCTATCTTCTCTCAAATTATAAATTTTTTGGGACGCCCTCGGTTCGAGTTCGAGCTGAATAAGAGCGTCAAATGACGCCAAGACCCCCCCCTGGCGGAAACGCTGGTTCCACTTGTCTTTTTAATTACTTTTTAGACACAAATCAGATTCAGCAAAAATGGTTATTGGATCCTCCAGAGCAGATGAATCAGCGGCCAAGCTTGCATTCAACACAGTCTGCATGCAAACCACCCACAATGCAGATGCAAATACATAGAAAGTGAGTAAAAGAAGTATGTAAACACAGGGATTGCACTTTGTCACAGGACAGACTGATGTTGAGGCTGAGAATAGATGTATGCCTTTTTTAAATTCATTCAGTATCAGACCCTTCTGATGGCTTGAGCAGAAGGTGATGAGTGTATAAACAGACTCGACATGTGTTAGTACTATGATTTTGGAAAGTTGATTCTAGTTATTGCAAAATGTGCAAGTCTCTTCCAAGGCTTGAAACAAGATAGGCATGAACATATTTTTGAGAGATGGTTTCTGAACTTGTGAAACAAACAGAAATATGATATCAAACAGTGTGTGTGATTATAGAATTGATGTACTGTAGTGTAAAATATGAAGTCTGAAGGAGCCAACCTGAGCCGTGGCATTTATTTGTTGAGATAAGTTATTTTTCATAATGCCCTCACATGCATGTGTCAATATTTCCAAACTCCAAATGCATTCAGCTATTAGGACTATTAATAAAGACCAATTGCAAATAGGCAAGACCAATGTTTATCGTTCGCTTCCAAATATTGTTTCCATCATCTGCTCACATCAGTTCAGGATGTTTATCCCAAAAGTTCCACACACCTGGAATTTGATGTGGTTTTTATCCCCATAGTCCAGATGTGTGTGTGCCTCATCTTTGTTTCTGCGCAGAATTGGCAGTGTGTTTTGAAATGTTACCCCTCACACCCAGACGTGCACATGGATCGCTCCATGTGCCAGCTCAGTGTGTGTGTGTGTGTGTGTGTGTGTACGCTGATGTGTGTGTGTGTGTGTGTGTACGCTGATGTGTGGGTGTTCCTTGATTACTCTGTAGTCCTTTGAGGTATAAGGTTAACTAGCAGTGCAGCATTGGCTGAAAGACTACCCAGGAAGGTGCATCATCATCAAAACTAAACTGATGACCGTAATATGAAATGCAGCCTTTTTACTTTCATCTGCTTATGTTCTTTTATATGTCCTTTTATTGCACGTAATAAAACATTTCTTTTCAGAAATGGGTTTATTGCCAGGTAGGTTCACACATATGAGGAATTTGACTTGATGTCGTGGTCCATACATAAAATATAAAACAAAGAATGGAGCAGTTGATCTTATTTTCCACCAACCTATCATCAATGTATTTTATTTTTCTGTTAGACATTTTGCTAAGGGACGAAGGGGCTAAAAAAAATTATACTCATCGCAACCAGTTTTATACCGCTCACCTACAGTATGGCATTCTACTATTATAACATCCCTATTGTTTCGTCAAATAGGAAAATAACAAAATATTTAGTAAAGTCCCCAAAACTGTGTGTGCCCCTAACTGTAGCTCTACACTAATTTTGCCTTCCACATTATATTATACAATAATAATAATATTTCTTCAAACTTATTATCATGAGAGCCTACCTACACCTGCAGTATGTTCCATGTCCTAGGGAATTCTGAAAGAAGTTCACAGCCAAAGCAGTCATTTGGGTTGTAAGAAAAACGAAAAAAAAGTGGATTATCTTCAATAGTGTTTCCATGCTTCTTTTTTTTCTGATAACATGCTTTTCTCTAGATCCAGAAAAGTTTAACAAGACAGAATTTATAGATGTAAGTCCTTGAAGTTCAAGTGCTAGCTTACTGCTGATCTAATATCTTAGCTCTTTAATATCTTAAGTCTTAGAATAAATGGACAGAACTTTCGCAAGAAACTCCTTGAAGAAATGCTTGAGTGTTTCACTAACGTCCCTCAACGTCTTACTACATTTCCTCCTTCGCTTAAGCAATGTCTGTTTTTTGTGTGTATCTGATGCATACATGTGTGTGTCTGTCAGTGAGTTTGTGTTTCTCTTAACAGTCCTACGGTGTCCGGACTATAAAACAAATACAGCAGGAGGTCTCAGTTAAAGATGGGCCAAGAGAGGCAAAGAGGAGAGATCTTGTTTATCCATCTACTGGTGACTCACTCTGAATGTATCTTTTTCTCTGCTTTTTATTGCTTTTCAATGTGTGTGTAAGCAAGCTTAAGTTTATGTGAGTGACATATGTATATTTGTATGTACGCTGTGTATTGCAGCATATCTGTGGTTAACCTGGAGTGGCCTATCTGTCACTGCTGGTAGCTCGTATATATTTGAAAGTGTTTGTTTAGTTTTTGTTTCATTGCTTCATCTACTTGGGCTGCCTGACTTATATCTCATCCACTGAGTTTATGGCAGTGTTTCGCACACTGTTTCTACTTTGGGGGGGCTGCCCAGGTGTAATAATTGACGGCAATGATAACTGATCAACCTAGACCTACTCTTTTTGATATCTGACTTAATTTATGATTTTGAGTAAAGATTATAAAAAGTCACAATTTCTGATTCCACCTTCCTCTATATAAATATGGTCTGGTTTCTTTGATCCTCCTCTAGTTGAGATGAAGACAGAAAGAACACGTAGGCTTTGGGAAACACTGAGTGACATTTATTTTAACCATTTTCTGACATTGTAGTCTATTAATCCACAAAATAATTGACATATTCAACCAGGATGAAAAGAATCATTAGTTGCAGCTCTAAAATGAGATGTATAATATATCGTAGGTTCAAAGATAGATACACACTGGTACCTTCACTTGTTTGCTCCTTTCAAACTTGATCTCTTCCATCGTTATACTTTATTAAAGTTGCTCTTAACGGTCAAGTTGTTCTGTGTACCAAACATGTTTTTGGACACTTGCGCCTATTACTCATGTTCATGTGTTTCTGAGTGGTACAGAGTTACTTTGGGGTGATTGTATCAACAAAGGGTGAATCATCGCACCCCTAGTTGAATGTCTCCCCACTGGGGACTATTGTAAATATTTGAGAGGAACTGTTGACATGAAGATAACACTGACTAATGGATGTACAAGCACTGATGGGTCTGTGAGAGTGGTGGAGGAAAGGATGGGTGGGTGTGAGATATATTGGATGGGGAGAAAAGAGGAAAGGAAAACACCTGAACTTTGAAATAACATTCATCTGGCTGCTACTTAGAAATTATTTATCTAATATATCATATTTCACTAACTTGTATATAGACTCTCATTTCACTACTGTATTTCACCTTTTTTTTTTACAATATTTCTTTTTGTATTTACTTGCTATTTCTTTCTGTTTTTCTGTTGTATTGTGTTGCACTGTTGGAGGAGCCTGTGACCTAAGATGTTCATCGTCATAACTACACTGTAGCTTTGTTCTTATGACCAATAAAAGCCTTGAGCCTTGAAAGTTTGAAAAACATATTGTGTGATGGAAAAAGAGGTGACAAGGTAAAGGCAGGTGGATAAACAATTATAGAAACTGATAAAGCCTATTTCACACACATTAAGCAAAACTATATTATTAAAGTAACAGCAAACTATTTTATCTCATTTTCCAATGCCGTGCCACGGTTTCATTTTGATAAGTGAAAAGTAAAAAGCCAAGGGATAGCAGGAGGCTTGAAGAGGAGAACTTTCCATTCCAGCACTGGTGTTTAGTTTGAGATTATATCAATATTGATAAAACTGTCTGTAACACTTAATTCAATGCAGATTACCTTTACTATTCTGAGGAGCAAATAACAGTAGAAAGGAGCTGACTGCTGCTATCTAATACACAAGCTAATACCAAGCCACAGTTAAGTCTGTCTCCAGGACAACAGTACAGAGTTATTTATCTTGAATAAAGTGTTGGAGATGTAGCGATGTTTACACTTTAACAATAATAAGGATAACTATGAGTTCTATTAACAAAAGAAAGGTCAGTGCAGAATTTAGCCATGAGATTAAGTTAAACACAAACACACGATTTCTTCACTACTTTCCGGTTAAGTCTGTTTTGTTTGTCTTTGCACAATGTTAGTTTTAGCAATGCTTTTACTGGAACAACCGTTTGAATGTTAAGATGTTGTCCTGGGGTCACGTTACAGGGGACATTCTTAAAAAGTGCTGACAATCTGGTTATCTCTTTCTGCTGCTGTGTGCGCGCCGCACACACTTTCACACACTTCATACATCCTATCATAGTAGCAGATAATACCTTACTCAAAGGAAAAACCTCTGGTGCAGTAGGATCAGCTAAAGAATTCCTCTCCAGGAGGGTTCAGGGAGTTCAGAGAAGCAGCAGGGTTAAGCTCAATATACATTTAAACACTATACAGAACCCATCAAATCATCTTTTTAAAACGTCTTTGCCAACAGACAAGTTTCCATCCACAAGTAGCACACATTTGTACTCTAGAATGAATGTTGTCTAAAGTTTTGTTATTTTTTAGCGCACTTAAGATAAGATAAGATAGTACTTTATTGATCCCAATTTGGGACATTTTTGTGTCAACTTAACGAATGATGCCAATTGTATATCTGCCACTCATAATGTAAGACTCTTGTGAATAATGCTATTCATATTCTGCCATTTTCAGCAGCAAGTCCCCAACAAGCATGACTCGTGTAAATGTGTACATTTACTTTAAGTTCAGGCCAACGGACAGCCTCTATTAGCCTCCAAAAGGTGTGGGGTGGTGGTGGCTCCTTTGGTCCTATTTGATGCAGCTGCGAGCTTTTCTGATTATCTTTCTGTTAAGAGGTCCAAAGATGGTGTAAAAGAAATGAATACCTGTAAGGTTATTGTTCCTTTTGACCAAACACTGCAGTGCTTTCCTTACCAACTGAACAGCTCCCGCAGCCTAACTGTAGTGCCTCCTGTAGACTCTCCTACTCGCAGCTCTCTCTTGTTTGTCGTTGGGACTCCTTCACTAGTGAGGCAGTGTTCTGGCTCCATGAGGGGTTGTCAGTGGACCAGTATGTTGTAGCTGCGGTGGTGATTAATATCCCATAACATAAATGTAGCTCTTCAGATTTAGGATGGCTTCTCCAAAACCAAACTGAGTTGATCTGTGGCTGCGAACAGGCAGTGACAAGAGGCAATCGTTTTTCCTTTAAAGGAGGAAGAAGAGACAAACAGTTTGTGGCGGCGTTCTCTTTTATCCAAGATTAATATGCGTGACATTTGGAGAATAGTGGCTCTCTGTTCCGCATCTTAGCATTCCTTGTGGTGCTGTTTCTGTTCTGGCCTGTTTGCGTTCCTTAATGTTGCTGTCTATAACTTGAGCATATCCAGGCTTTCGATAGTGTTTGACTGCCAAATCCATATTATACTGTTATGCACATGCTTTGTTGTTCATATCTGCATGTTGCCATACATACTCTCTTTTCTATATCTGCCTTATATCAGTTTTGTAATTTTCCTGGTTAAATAAGTAAACATGTCCTCCTTTGGATCACTTGGCCAATCAGTCACAAGATGCAGCAGCAAATAGTTCATGAAATCAGAACAGGTTCAGCATGTATGACTTTAAGGTATTTATTTCAGTGGGATGTTTGAGATGAAGGTTTCCAAGCTTTATATCTTAGCTGATGTTACCACAATTATCAAAAAGACAAATAATAATGCCTAAGTAAATCTTGCCCTTTCTCGTTAAGGGAAAACACGCAATATATTTGAACAACTTTATTGCCAATAAGTACAAACAAGCATCCATTGGCTTTGTTTAACAATGGAAAATAAAAGCATTCTCCAATGCTCCCCCACGGAAAGGGTATGCTAAGAATTCAGAATATGAGCAATGCCAAAGTTCAGTCAAATAACCATCATGGCAAAGGGAAACCACAATCCAGGACTTGGAATCTCAAAAAGCCATGAAGAATGTAGAAAAGAAAGACTTTAAAATAAGTAGAGAAACAGTCTACAGGGAGAAAAGAAAGAACAATAAAAACTCAACACATACTATGTGGGTTAAGCATTGCATTTACTTACATATGATCTACAAACAGAAGGGAGTTACCCGGATGTTTCCCCCACCAATACCCCAATCCAGTGGGTTTCAAAGTCTGACCCCCCAGACAGAGGCCCCTCAGAAACATGACCACAACACTACTCCCCCAGTAATGTCCTGAACAGGGAAGTGTCACCCGCCAGAGCCTGTTATACTGTTTGTGTCATGTCCGTGTGTTACGATTAAAGCCAGTTATGACTCAGAGAATTACGCAAATTGCGGCAATCAGACTCTGGGTTTCAAAGTACTTTAATGTCCTCACTAAGCTGTGTGTCAGCTTCTGCTGCTCCTACAACTGCTGAGCATGTTGACAAACAGGCTAAAATACTATAATTACCACCCGTTGTATTTTTATTTTCAGAAAAAGGCATGTGCCTCAGCCCATCCCAAATTATAAGTTTTGTTCTACATAAAATACACTTTGATTTAAGATGATCAAATGGGGGAAAAAAATCCATGCATACAGTATTCACGATTTTGGCAAGATTTGCAAATCATCAGCTCAAGTTCCCGTCAAATAAAACTTCAGCGAATAATTTTTTTTTACCGTGAAATTAAGAATTTCCTATGCTTTCTTGATTTTACAATGCTCCAAACTTGATTAAAATCAAAGTAACATTAAGATAGTTTCCAGTGAATCAAGAAAGGAAGGAAAGCGGTGGAGTGAGTGAGTGTGTCACTTAGCGGTTTAATTGAACACAGTGTTTGAGCTGTTGCCCAAATTGTTGTCAGTCTGTCTAGCTGTGTGTGTGTGTTCATGTCTGTACAATGTTAACTGTTCCAGGAATCAAAGTGAAATGAGAGGGAAAAAAACTCGAGCACCAAAGGACCTTAACTACGCCCCGAAGGGCAAGCAGCCCCCTGTCCCCTCCTTGTGCACATACACACATGCACACGCACATGCACACACGCAGCAAATTAACCTGTAGCCTAGGTGAACCCCAGAAAGAGGAGAGCTGCCTATCAAGCATGGCTTAAGTAAAGAAAACTAAATTAAAAGTAGAAAAAGTAAAGTTTTTTTGGACCAGAATCAAGTATTTTATACTCAGTACTTTTTAATGTTAACTTACAACACCTGAGTCCTTGGGGGTTGATGATCACCTTGTTTTAGAAAAGTGGGGCTGAGATTGTAACTTTCTGTAAGATGGATAAAAAGTGAGAGACTTAGGATAATGCTCAACAACGTCCTTGTTGCATAGTGAGCGATTGCAAAAAAAATAACCCAACTTTTATTATTTAAATTATTCATAGAATGTGTTTTCTCCAAGATCAAAGCAGGTATCAGTGGGTGAAATGGAGGTCCTTGTAGTCTGATTCAAGATGTGTGTGTGTGTGTGTGTGTGTGTGTGTGTGTGTGTGTGTGTGTGTGTGTGTGTGTGTGTGTGTGTGTGTGTGTGTGTGTGTGTGTGTGTGTGTGTTGGTCAAGGTAGGAGTGTGTGAGTCATGCTGCTTACAGCTGTGGTCCAGATGAAAGAGGCCACCTGCTCCCTCCCTTCTCTTCAGATTCTTACCTCCATCATTTACACGTTCTCCCAGACTTACAAACAACCTCCAATTAGGCCAACCTTGAATCACTGTCTGTACTTTATACACATAAATGCACATATACGCACTCATGCATCTCATATTGGGTGTACACTCTTGTTGATGCAGTGTCTGTCTGTTTGAAACAGATAAAGAAAGAAAAGGAAGCAGAGAAGTAAACAGACATTTGATTGAGTTTGCTTGAAAGTGCTACTTCCAATTCGGTATAGTATGTGCTTCATGATGTTATGTTAGCAGGGATTAAACTGGGATGATTCTCCCAAAATCTTCCACACCACCTTGGCTGATACCAATGTTTTTTTTTGGAATGAATATTACTTACTGTAAACTTAAGATCCAAGTCATATTAGTACAAACTTGCAACATAGTAGATGTCCAACTTGGCAAGGCATATGTTGGACTGAACTGCTCAGAGAATTCTTCATATTTCCAAAAAGTCTGCAACCAAAAAAAGAAATCATTTCAAACATTGCTTAGATCTCCTATAAGATACAGAATTCCTATGATGCTAAATTATTTCAAAAACATGGATAAATGGAAAAACATTATTTCACAGTTTAAATCTGTAGAAGTGAATTGTTCTTGTTCTCCATCTCCTGTGTTAAAGCTGTGCTCACACACATAATGCATTGTACCAAGTCAAACTTTAACATGAATATTCTCTCTGTCAAGAACGACTGGATGCTTGTGGTTTGTGTGTTTGTGTCTCATTCAGTCACGGTGGTCGTTGGTTGGACCACACTAGGTGTGTGTATGTTTCCATGTGCGCGTGAGTTTGGAGGGATGTAATGTGGTGGTGTGTGCTGTAGAGGCGTGCGTGCTCAGTTGTGTCTGTGCGCACTTGTGCATTGTGTGGTAGAGTCCGTATCAACCAGCCATATCAAATGTGAGGATAAATAATAGGCATCGCTTTGCCCAATTTCATGCACTCAACCAACCAATCAACCTGAGTTCAGTGTCTGTCCTGATTGGAGGAGATGTGATCTGAATTCCTGTTGGTAATGCTAATTACCCAGCATGCTGTTCTACTTGCGTTTCATCCCAGAATTGGTATTCCTAGATCAGGTCTGTATCCTGTGTTTGGGCTCCAATATCTAACTGCACTTTAAAAGTTAGACGTGTTTTTCTTTCAAGACGTCCCTGACTTCCTCAGATTAAAAAACAAAACAAATGTGCATAAGGAATCAAAATGTCCAAAGCACGATGGTTTAAATAAAAAAGGCAAAGGCATGTTAAAATATTCCCTCTCTACTGTAACTATCTTCCCATCCCATCTTCTAAGCTATGCATTTAGTTTGGCTCTTATTCTAAAATGTTTAATGCATTTACATGAATCAGAAAAATGCATACTGTCCCTGCTTTAAACTGTAGTCATAACATACTTGAATGAATACATTGTCAAAGAAGGTGGTCATTTCACAAACAATGACTTCTGCTGCTTTCAAAGATCTGCCGGATGAATCCCAAAAAGTTACACAAACATTCATGAAATCAACCATCAGCTCAAACAAGACATTATTTTGAATATCAGAATAACTTTCCTTAGGAATCACATATTCAAGATGTTACATATTAATGCTTGGTATTCTACTAGAACCTTGAAAAGCAACATGTAATGTTCAAGACATCAATGAACACCATTTGAGAAAGCACTTTGCAGTATATTGATAACACATTTCTGATTTCTTAGTCTTGCTCCTGTTGACACCATTTTTTTTTAATTTTTATAAAAGCATATCAAAACGTCTAGTCTATAAATGGTATTTCTGTGTTTATCCCTGTTCTCCATTTCAGCCTCCGTACATTCCAGTGAAATGAGGCCTCCCATTGGACCCAGTCAGTAATCAGCCCACTGCTGGCTGCTGCTGTTCTGTAATAATATTCTAATAAGCAGTGACTGCTGCTTTGATGAAGGCCTGCTACTCCTACTGCTGATCTACTGATCTACTGAACGTACTCCTACTGGGGTAATTAAATATAGCTGAAAAGAAGGAAGTGGACCACCGGCTCTCCCTGTTTCTGTTCCTTTTCCTCCCTTTATTTCTCTCACGTTTTCTCGTCCTCCTTGTATTCTTAATGTGAGCTTTTATCTGCCTTTTTATCAAGCTTTACTGGCTTTTGAGTTCTTACCTCACTCGTCTGTTATCTTTCTTTCTCTCTCATCTCTTTCATTTTCTCATTTGTTGTTGTTTCTCAAGTCTGATAAAAGCCTAGTGCTGAACGGCTGCTCTGATCTCACTCCTACCCAGGCAATTAAATCAGGAGAGGCAACAGTGGGAACATGGACCACCAGTGGTCAAGTACCCTATCCTTCTTATTGTGTTTTATGTCACTGTTTTTAAATGATTGTGTATACATTTCTTATTAACACATTCATCTTTGTATCTTTTTATTCACTTGTTCAGGGGTTTCACTGTCCGTCCGTCCGTCTCTTCTTCCTTCCCCCTCACTCCCTTGATTGACCTGAGTGGGTGAAACAGGCCAATTTGTTCTCCCAGGGTCTACAATTACCTGCCTGTCTGTTTGGATGTGGAGAAGCACTGATGATTTCTGCTCTCCCATCAGTAGCCACGGTTCATGTAGTTCAAAATCAACATTGTTTGCCTAGGTCTATTCATGAGGGGATTTTCTACCGAAAAACCCCCTGAGAACTTTCGGTATTATTCTCTGAAATTAAATTGAAGTTGTTTGCATTCGCTTGTAACCGCAGACGACCAAAACTATCTCCATTTGAAAAACTTAAAAGACTGACATGACATAAATGTAGCGGCCTTAATAAAATCCAGATAATAACCTAACATTTATACTTGAGGAGTTAGGTATGACCATAAAAAAAGCTATAAAGCGTAGTTCATTTAAATGTTGTGCATCTGGATCGGGCATGGTTTTAATCAGGGCTTCACATGTTAAGTGCAGTTGTTTGTCTTCAGCTTCCATAATGTGAAGTATGTCTGAGTTTAGTGTTCGAGTGGATTTCTCTAACCGAGCATGTCTCTGGAGAAAAGGCACTTTTGACAAGTCACACGAGAAAAAGCACAAGTGTGAATAATGAAATGAATGATGGCTGAATTCCATTAAGCTGCTCCGGTTTCAGGGTCCTGCTGTAGAACATGCTGGCTAACTGTTTCACTGTCATGGCCTACTGGGACACTTGAAAAGAAAAGCGCTATTGTTAATGCTATTAGTAACATCTGTGCTTTTCCTGCTATGACTTGTCGATATGTCTGCAGTGAAGGTTTATTTAAGGTCTTTTACCCTAATAAAGGTTTAGTCTTAAGCCTTCTATTCTTCATATTAGATTTGTATTTTTGACACATGGCAACTTTTGGCATTTGTCAAGTCCAATGATCTTCTCTAACGCGTTTTAAAATATGTTCTCAGTTAAACAGTATAGGCTAAAATGAGACTTTGAGAATCCATTTTCACCCACAATGTTGGGCCTCCAACAGACACGTGTGTTTTGGCACAGTGTATGACACTAGTCAAGAAACGCAATACATTTGCATACATTTTTAAAATATCCAAATTATATAGATGTGTATCTGGTTTCTATTTCTTTAATCCCTCTTTAAAAATAAATCTCTTGTGTAAATGTTATCACTTCTACAGTAAACGGGACAACAAGGAGACCCTAAATGAACTACTGAGGTGCCGACCAGGCCCAGGTTTCAGTTTCAGAAAGCTCTGCTCAGTCATGGTGTCAATGTTGTTGTAAATGTGACTGATAAAGTGCAGCTCAGGGAAGTCTTAGGAAGGTGTCTGTAAGTAGTTTTTGGTCTCGTTCCTGGCTCTGTCTGGCCCTTGTTCAGCTTCTGTTTCACCGTCCTGTCAGCCCTCATACTGGGGGTCTGGAATTAAACAAAGCAAAACAAACATAGCACAGATTCCATTGTGTATGTGGTTTTTAAACTTGGCTTTTCTGGTCATTTTTGCTATTCTGAGATGTAATTTTGCACACACGCAAGCACTCGGGCACACAGACACTCAATATCCAGATGAAATAACATTGCATGCTCTAAGAGGTGTATTAATATTGGCACTGCTCTCTCGGATTAGGAAAAAGACGGCAGATATTTCTAGACAGACTTTCTAATTTTACATTAAAACAGTCGGATCAGATTTTTTTTCTTTCTTTTCTATCCTACAAAGATCATCAGGTTTGATTTTTTGTGTGGTTTCAAGAGCCAGAGTTTTGTGGCTACATCTTTCAGTCTCCAGTGTTCCTGGCCCTTTGTACTGATTCTTTGTGTGAGGAATACTTTTCCACCTCACTAGCTGCGGCGCTCTCCTGCTTTCCCTGATCATTCTTTGGATGGAGAGTGCGTTCTGTCTTTGTCAGTGTGAACATTATTATAACCCCCCCCCGGTCTGAGGAGACTGTGGGGAGGTGAAGAGACCTGTGAGCTGAACATTGTGTTTGAGCTTTTCTCTGTCTGAACACTGACTAAGGGACTTACTGTATGTCTGTATTGTATTACCTGAAGACCAGAGCTAATAATTGAGGGACCATGTCTACTATAGACGTCATTATCATTCTCACAGCAACAAAAACTCTACTTTTGAGCGTTTAAGGAGGTAGAATAAAGTATACTGTATGATTTTGGTGAAAATGAGGGCGTCAGTAGATCAGTTTGTAGGGACTTAGGAACCAGAGTTCTAATACATCAAACGGATCAAATCCAGATTCAAGATGGATACGTTTGAAAGGTGTCAGTTTGTGCTCTTAAGACACCGGACCCAACAATGCATCCCGATCGCGGTGTTTATAAAAGCTTGCCTCCTGCTAGCATAGGTTAAATGCAGAATGTACATTTCACTGCGTGCGGTTGTGTGCATGTGCGACTATAAAAAGTCTGTTATTATGAAAATGATGAGCTATAAATAAGAGTCAATGTGAGTGATGCAACTGAACTGCGCGTGCTTGTGAGTTTGTCATCTCCATTGGGTTTATGCAGTGGCGAACCGTCAGGGCCTTCAAGGTATTCAGAGAATACCCTGGAACACTCAGATAAAACAAACACAAAATCGATTTAATTATATAAATAAAATGTAATAAAATGTATGTAAAATGAATAAATAAATCGTATCTGTGTTGTTGACCTGTAATATTACAGTGTTACGTTGATTTGTTTGTCCTTCTCGGACCATGCACTACGCATTTCATTGGTTTTGTGTTAGAAAATAAAGCAACCAATCAGATCTCGTTCTGGGTCTCTGGGTAGAATATCCTTCAACCAAGGTATTATACATCCTTGATAGAATGCCCTGGCCGTTGCACTGAATGAGAGCGTACGTTTGGACTGACAGTTTGATCAACCAATCATATATTGATTTGTAGCCAATGGGCGTATTCTTTCAGAGTTTCCCTCGGTTCCAGGGTATTCTAGAAGGCCCGCTAGTTAACTGGCTGGAGACAGAGGATCTAGATGAAAGCAACGAAGCAATTCATGCCGTTTTATTGTTTTTACCGGACGGTTTGATCCCTGTTGTCCTCCAAAAAGCCAACACCTCCACACATTACCCCAAGGTCTTTATAAAGTCACCTGCTAATGCAAAGTTTATTGGTCTGCTGCAAATTCAGAACCTTTCACAAGTGACTTGTTATTGTTTTTAAAGCTCTGTTTACTCTGCACAGCCCCAAACAAACCAGGCCCCTCTAACCAAGCCCCTCTCTGGGCTGCGACCCAATCGCTTTATTAGCTAGATGAGTGTTGGGTGGCCAAATCTAAAAGTGTGATCATCTGTGCAGTGTGTGTATGGAGAGTGTAAGAAACTGTACCAAAGAGTTTATTTAATTATGCGCTTGCCTTCTTGTGTGTATCATACATGTGTGAGAGTGTGTTTAAACCAGTTCTGACCAGCTGCTGTGTCTGTGGTGTGGTTGGCTTCACCTCTTTAAATGTTCGTGGGGAGGTGATTATTACATTATTTGTTTGTTGTTTTACAGAGTCTGCAATGCAATTAGGCGGTTGTTTTTCTCAGCTATGTTCACACCTGCTGACAGGTGCAGTTAAACGCTATATTAAGATACATCAGTAATTACTGTTTCTGTTCAACAAATCTCATAGGATGAGATTGTTGAGTCAAAAACTGAAGCTCTCTTAAACAAGAGAACATTTTGTTTTTTGATCGTGCATTGAGGGATAAACACGGCTTTTACTGGCCTGCTGGAGTTTGAATAGGTTTTGATTTAAAGGGTATAGCATTTCTGTAGCAGAAGGTTTTTGTGGCGGCCAAAACCTGTGAAACAGTCATTTACACTTTGTTGGTATCACACATTGATGTCACTGAAATGTTCTCTCGCAACTCCTTTAATTTAGGAAGAGTACATTTTTGTCAATAGTTTTCCTCATTCTGACATTCAGCTTGGTTTCTCTTTTCCATCTAGTCATTTAGAGCGATGCTTTATGTCTACTTTCAAAACATGGCATTTTGTACTAGTTTGATAGCTAATTAGGTGCCATTAATGAACTATGTTGTTGCTGAAATAAATCATGAAAGCAGCTCTTATCTGGTCAGCTGTTCTACAGGTAGTTTTCACACCACTATAATCGCATACAGTTACATCCTAGTGGTCACATGTGTGCAGTCCTTTTATCCGTTGACTCGACAGAGCAGAGCTGGAGGTATTCACAATGTTTTCTGAAGTTCTGTCCGATTTTTAAGGATTGCCATCAGTTGCTATCTTTGGACTTTGGTCAAATGTTAACATTTTAAATACGATGCATCATGCACATTTAACTTTTACTGTACTTGACAACTTCCCTAAATGAGTCGAGTCCCTTCTTTTATGTATACAAATATTTACTCGTGGCCTCATCTCAATGTTTGCAGGATGGCCTTGAAATGCCACAACTGTTTAACTCAGCATTACATTGGGATGATTACAACATAGAGCGTGAAAGGGATAGAAAAATACTGCTCATCTGTTTCCTAGCGGAGACACTCTTATTTCACCTCCTCCTTTTTAGAAAAATTAAGTAAGCTCCAAATATTTCACTCCCACATGTAAACTGCATACTGTAGCTTTTCTTCACTTGGACTTTCCAGACAGAGATTAAACACACTCAAATCAAATTCCCACAAACATTACATTAGATTGCATTTAGCTGACGCTTTTATCCAAAGCGACTTACAATAAATACATTCGACCAGGAAGATACAAACTTGAAGAAAACAGAATCATATAAGTACATCAGGTTTCATAGAGCCAAACATTTCAAGTGCTACTCAACTGGCTTTAGATAAGCCAGTCCTTTGTTAGTATATAAGTGCTCTGTTAGCAGTTCTTTGTTAGTAATTCTATCGCTCAAAGTGGAATCGAAAGAGATGAGTTTTCAGTCTGCGCCGGAAGATGTGTAAGCTATCTGCTGTCCTGATTTCAATGGGGAGCTCATTCCACCATTTTGGAGCCAGGATAGCAAACCCACGTGTTTTTGCTGATGGGAACTTGGGTCCCCCTCGCAGTGCGGGTGCAGCGAGCTGCAAACCTGCTGCATTTAATGTTCAGTCAAGAAAACTTCAACTTACAAAGCTAACAGTTGCTCCTTTGACAGATAATGAAAAACGGACTTTACAGGCCTTCTCGGTACTGGAGGAACATGTTATGGAGTTGTCAGCACCCCAGTGAAAAAAGAGATGCAAAGTTAAGTTCAAACACACAAACTTTCAGCCTCCAGTTTCTCTTAATTTATCTGGTTTTAGGCTTTGTGAGAGACATGTTCCTGTTCACATTGTCTGAGCTGTTTAAGATCTTCAGAATAACACATGGTGATTCTGTTTAGAGTGGCTTTTCTCTTCAGTACAGGGCTCATCAAGAGAGATTAAGCTGACATTGACTAACATCCCACCTACAGCTGCTAAAGAGCTGAGACTTTATGTTGTGGTTGTCATTTTCTACTATAGTAAGTCGATGCGTATGCGAACATCTTTGTTTAGTGCACTTTCTTTCTCTTCTTTCAAACTCTACCTCTTCCTCATCTCTCTCACCTTCCCTTATCTTTCCGTCTCCCTCTCATCCTCCCTTCTCTCCTGCTCGCTCTGTTTAGTAGGTCAACATGTCCTGCCTCCTCTCCACATTAATTGTTGTCTTGCTGTATCACGCAACCATTCACAGCTGGGACTCATTAGACCTGTGTTTGTGTGTGTGTGTGTGTGTGTGTGTGTGTGTGTGTGTGTGTGTGTGTGTGTGTGTGTGTGTGTGTGTGTGTGTGTGTGTGTGTGTGTGTGTGTGTGTGTGTGTGTGTGTGTGTGTGTGTGTGTGTGTGTGTGTGTGTGTCAGGCCT
>NW_011366168.1:16761-61605 GCF_000735185.1 Notothenia coriiceps | reverse complement strand
TGATGTGCTCTAGGGAAGATCTAGTCTTATCAAATCAAATGAGACACAAGGCAGGCAGATACCTTGGAAAGATGCAATAATAAAATGCAGTGCGTAAAAGGTTACATATTATTAACTGGGTGTCATGGTACATTGCCCCTTTCATATATCACGCAGTAGATAAAGAGGACAACGAGTTGATGACAGGCGACAAATCTCTCACTACAACAAGTACTACAAGCCTCTAAGGTTGCTTAGAGGCTTGTAGTACTTGTTGTAGTGAGAGATTTGTCGCCTGTCATCAACTCGTTGTCCTCTTTATCTACTGCGTGATATATGAAAGGGGGCAATGTACCTTTTACGCACTGCATTTTATTATTGCATCTTTCCAAGGTATCTGCCTGCCTTGTGTCTCATTTGATTTGATAAGACTAGATCTTCCCTAGAGCACATCAATAAAGAAAGAAATGTGTAACCAAGGATTCTGAGAAGTCTTCAGAAAACAGATCCAAATTGAGCCGAAACAGACTCTAAGAAAAGAAAGCGTAACGCATCCAAGTTGTTTTTCAGCATGTCTGTTATCTTAAGAATCACTAATCTTTTTAGAGAATATGCTGTTCGACACAAATTGGACTTTGCCCTTGTCTATATTCGTGTCCCAGTAAACATTTTTAATCAACATTTGTTTTTGGAAATTGCAATTATATTAAGAGCAAAACCAATATATCATTTAGTTTAATATTTATGGTTACATCTCCTTCAATTAAATGGTTTTCCTGATATTTTTCAGTTTTAATAGCATTGTTATCTGAATATATTTGAGTTTTTAACTTTTTATCAGAGAAAAAAATATTTTCAAGATTTCACCTTTGTGCATATATATTTGTATTAATTACAGCCTTACAAAATAAAACTAGGCGTATCCTATATCAAGGGGGGGAAATCGGTGCTCTAAACAGCAAACATCTCACATTACACCACATTAAGTTTGGTAATTAGACAAATGTATTGTATTGGTCATGATCTCAGTGCTCCTGTTTTCTCAGCCATGATCCATAACAATGTTAGTCAAAACAGTCAAACACAATAAACTAAATCTAAAGAGAACTACAGAGTTCAAGGACCCAGTTCGGGTCCTCAAGTTTTCATGGGGTCACATCTGTCTTATAATGTAAAGCTTGGGCTTTCAGATACATTTGTCCTAGTTGGGATGCTACCTGAGAGAGAGAGCAGCATTTGAACATGCAGCTGCGTATCATAGACATAAGATGCTATGATTTTGGAGCAGATCAGTTTATACTTTGTGTCTACTTGATATTCTTTTGGAATAACAGAGGTTATTTATGTACCTTAAACACAACACAAGCATTGCCAGAATTACACATTACCTCCCTCTTGCCTCTTCATTTAAAAAAAAAGAAGTCTAATCTTGTTTCACAACCCAGTTTTTAATTCCATTCTTGCCATGTGTACAGAGTGAGACATTACCTGATATCAGATATTAGGTATCATTTCTACAATTGAAACACACGCAGGTGGACTTGGACACACATACAAACAGATGCGTGGCATGAATCATTATCACAAAAATATGTGAACTGGCTTCCATCAGTTCACATGACATTTACCAGATGTTTCTCTTCATTTGCATATTACCACTGTCATATTCAGCAAACAAACATCTCCATTTTCCTATTACCATCAGCTGAAGTGCGTGTGTGATACGTTGTGTGATACGTTGTGCATTAGAGAGGATTTGGGTTTCAAATCCCCAATCAGGCTCCTGGCTCTCATTATTCATGAGAACTTGTTGTAAACCCTTGTCTTCTTTTATACTGAACGTGCAGCTGCATGTTGAGTATCTGTGAATCAGGGGGATATTCGCCATCTTTCTGTTAACGTCTGGTTGTATCAATGTTTCTCTTTTTTACTTTATTTTTTTTATAAGTTGAATAAGTAAGTGAAAGTTTAATGTGTAATCTATTACAAAAAAGTGGTGTTGGGCATTATTGAACCTAACTGTAACCTGTGAAAGTGCATTGGCTATGAGTCCAAGGTGCAACACTTATCCGAGACTTGTTGTAGTGTAGCATCTGAATGGAGATGAAGAAGACTGTTTCAACTAATAGTGATAGGTGAACTGACTTTAACTCTTGGTCAAATCTGCTGACAAATATTCATTGGTTCGTCGACCTTAAGCGTAGGATTGTGGTAGAAGCCAAACTGTAACAGTCCCCAGCAGAGCCGTCATGCTGCAGCACTTACTGTGGGATTTATCTATAACTCCCAATTTCAGCTTTGCTTCCATTCCGCCTCTACAACTTGTTCTCAAACGGGAATTGGGAGCAAGACCACATCACAACACTGTGGGGAGTTTCAGTGTGGCGACGGGGCTTGAACCATTCATTCACCCACCTTTGTTTAATTATAGGTCAAAGACACCTCAAGGTTTGTAGCCACATGCATGTAACAATTCAAAGGGGGGGGAAACCCCCCGAAGGTGAACCTCCCGCACCGTAAATAGCAGGATCCTGACATTTTTCTCTGGCTGTCCTTGTGCGTGGATAGATCACTGCAGTCATCCATAAAGTGTTTTGTTAAAGCGCTCCTTTAACTTTGGGTGGTGGTAAAAAAAAACTACAAACTGATTTAATAGACAATATTCTGAACAGTTTGTGATGTACAGTAAGAATATAAAACAGACGTCAAATGTGTTTCACTGGCATCCAGCAGAGACAGACTGGATCAGTGTTTTTTGCCCCCCTGTTTTATACACAAAAATACACTTTGTTAGTCCACATACTTTTTGCTAGGTGTATTACTTGTTAGGTGTAATGAACTGGACGCTGATTTTGTGCTTATAAACACTCATCCTTGCATCAATGATGTATTTCTAAAGTAAGATTTGTTTTAGTAGTAAAGTATTGGTGCAGCAAGTGGATACACACACGAAGAATAAATGGTCGTCATTAGGCAGTGCGTCCCTCTCTCCTTCCCTCCCTGAGGTCCCTCATCCCCTCTTTTGAAGTCTGCTCTCCGTCCCTGACTCTTTTTAATCATCTGGAGGACCGAGTTGTAAAGCCAAGGTAAGATAAACTCTGTCTATAGAGTACATCTGGCAGGGAGGGCTCTGCTAGTAAAACAACGGGAGAGAGAAAGGAGGAGAGGGAGCTAGTCAGATGTCAGGATGAGGACAGTTATAGCAGAGCGGGGTGGGCGAGCAAAGAGAAGAGGGGCTTTTAAAAAAGAGAGCGAGTAAGCACGATGTAGAATTAAATGAAGACTAGTAATCTGAGCGAAGAGGGTTAATTATAGTATGTTTAATTGCTTCTTGGAGTTCTTGCTGATTCTATATTGTTTCTGTATATGCTGCGATCTTAGCCATGTGTTGTCTTGCCTCAGTGACTTTTCACTTGGTATCTTTGAATCGTGTTTTGGGCCATTGGTTAAAAATGTATTGAAATATTCTGCTCTCATCTTAGTTCATTGTGGTGTGCTACAGGAGAGTGTCGTTGGATCATAAATATTGGAGGTTGGATGGAGTTAGACAGACAGGGTTAGGTTTACCTTATGAAAGACACATGGAAGTGAACGTGATCTGGCCAAACCTCTAGCAAGCATTGGTTGGTGATGTGTGCGTCTTAATCCTCGTTTGTGTCCTGTACATATGCCAATAATTGTGTGATAGACTAAAAGCAAAGCCGTCTATCTGCTTGTGTGAGCACGAGTGTGACGTAAAGCACTGGAAAAGCTCTGGAAAAAGCTAGTGCCATCATCCATAATATCCGATCTATTTCATGCAAGGGAAAGCCCAACGTCATAACGCCCACCATATGGAGACTGTTTCTATAGAAAGAAAAGCAAAAGACGCTGCTTGTGAAAGCATGTCGCACATACTGGACTCTGCAGGAGAAGACACACACAGACACACACAAACAGACCAAGGATATTGGACAGTAACCAGTGAGAATCAGAGATAAGGAAATTGAAGAGTCTCTTTCCTCTGTCTCATGCGGCTTGTTTTCTCTCTAAACAAACAGCCGGCAGCAGCGCAGCGTTTAGGAGCCCTTTATGAAATAGTCTTCCCTTCATGGGAAGCACACAAACACACACACACACACACACACACACACACACACACACAAAGTAAAATAAAACATCATAAGTTAACTAATTCCAGAAAAATAACATTTCCCGCCAAATATAGCAGCTGCAAACTCAAGTCCCTTTGAACTGCAGGAGGTCCCCCTCCGGACGTCACCGGAGTAACAGTAGGTTACGAGTTACAGTATCTCCCATCTGGATCTGTAGGTGACCCGAGGCCTTAGACGAAGAATGCCAGACCGAACCACAGTGTCATCGCACAGACTCTATGCCATAGTGATCAAACGGTTGGACTGTTGGCTCGGCAATAACTGATGAGAGAAGAGACACACACATGCAGTCGAGGCTCACGGATCTACATTTTGCCAGCCTGGTTTCCTAGAAATCACTTCCCCATTCAACAAAACTGCACTTCCAATTACGTTTCCAATTATTCGCACACCACCAAAGTTTGGACATATTGATCTCAACTGCACATCCGTTAAGTTACAGAACTGCATCGCTAACATGTTTTTTAAAACGGCATTCGTGACCCAGGAGGAGATAAAGTTCATTTGAAACCTAATCGACGGAGCAGATTGGTATTGGAACAGCATTTTGTAGGAGAAAGAGTTGCTCTCTACACACAGTCAAATGTACCGACAGAGAGTCAGCACAGTGTTGTGAGTGACGTTGTGGTTGCCCATCCTAGTCTTCCTCTGCTTCAACCACCAGTAAAAACAGTCTGAAAGGCGGACTGCATTAGACTCAGACTCTCCAGCGACCTGCGGTTCCTATTAGTGGACCATCAGTTTTGACAGTCTAATAAAGCCAAATCTTTTCAGGAAAGGCTTTTCCTTTTGTTTTCTCCTGTCCTAAGATTTATTTCTGAAATTACCGTCTGATGCTATTGTCCACAGTGTAGAAAAAAATATGAAGAATGTACTTTTGGAACAGTTTGTCTTCAATATTATTTGTTAAAGCTGTTGCTGTGATGATTTGCGTGTCCATGTGTGAATCAGGTTCCCAGACTGTGGGGACACCCTCGGGGCGCTAGCCAGCCAGTGTCTGCTAAGGACACTGTGGGGGTGGGGGCTGTGGTTTTTGTGACATTTCCTGTTCTAAGCATAGATGCAAAGCGTGTCCTTTGGTACAATGTAGATATTAACCTTTTAAGGATTTTGAAGATTCAGTTATTTTCAGTATTTTCTTTGTTTTAATTGTTATTTCATTAAACATTAATTGTGCCTTTGTGTTGTTGTAGTTCAGTTAAACATCTTCAGCATTTTGTTCCACCCTAATAGCCACGATCAACTGAGTAGTATAGTTTCACATTTCAACAGTGCAATTCAAACTTATCATTATTATTTTTAGCAGTGAACCTTAGTCAACAGCTTACATTAAGGGTATAAAGGAAGGCAAAAAGATCAAATGAATCCGTCACGTAACAATTGTGAATATTTTGGTCGACTCCTAGAGAAAACAATACTACTGTAACAGGAACTACATTAACTATGGTTAAGTAAGAACATTGACTGCAGTGAGAGTTGCCAAAGAAATGTCGATTTTATTCTATTCTTGACTATGCTGTGTAGAACAAAGCAATATCGTATGAATAAAATATTAAGAAATATGGAATATTAAAACTGTAATAATTATTTTTCATTCTGTCGCAAAAGCCTGTATGACATTCAACAACCTCTATCAATCGTATAATAGAAAAATCAACTCATTACTAAGCCTTCACACATGACTTTCATTTGTCGTTCGAGCTGTGTGATTAATGGCGTATGATTGTGTCTCGTTTAACCTTTGGGACTTGAAAGCACCATACTAAATAATTAAATGCAATAAATGTGTTTGGGGCAGTCATCAATGCTATTATCTGCACTCGCCCTGTATGACGGCTGGAATTGGGGACAAGGGGCCAGAAGCTGTTTATTGCTTTCATATGGAGCCAACATGTGGTTCACATTTGCCCGGAGATTATTTTTTTCTTTGTTTTACTGTAATATGTACACTCAGGGTGCTCTTACCATTGGGACATGATCACACTGCCTTTACTGCACTGTTATCATTTGTTAGTAAAACTAATAGTGAAACTATGAAATGAAAACGAAAGCTTGTCTTAAATCAGCTGCACCTTTTACGTGTGTTTCCACAGCTTGAGATGACAGTTTTCTTTAGAAAATGTATAGTTGGGTGGTAAAGTCCTGGCTTACCTGCATGAGGATGTCTTGGGATTGTTTTTATTATTCATCAAGTAAATGTTTTTGGCTGCTTTTGATTGCTGTTAGACTTTCAGAGTGTAAACAAATCTGGTTCAGGTTGTCATCATAGCCAAAACTTCATGTTCTTTAATGAGTTACTCATTGGGACTATAAAAACGACCCCTTAAATGCCCCTTCTTCTTTATAAAGCAGATCAGTTTTGATGATACACTGGCAAGGAGCACTTGCAGAGTATGACATCAATGGGACGTCTTGTACTGTGCTGAAAGGCAAAGTGGATCCCTAAAAAACCTCATCAACGTTGGGCTCTGGTGGGACCACATCATGCATATGGCCGTGTGTGTGTGTGTGTGTGTGTGTGTGTGTGTGTGTGTGTGTGTGTGTGTGTGTGTGTGTGTGTGTGTGTGTGTGTGTGTGTGTGTGTGTGTGTACACACCACAACCAAACCATTACAAGACTCATCTCCTCCATGATTGCCTTTTGTGTGAGGCACAGCAGGAGGATGCTAGTTTAGAATGAAGCAGGCATTGTTTTATTCTGAAGCAGAGAAGAAGAAAGTCAGACTGAGGCAATGATTTTGTCTCACCAGGTCAGATTAGTGGTTTAGCAAGTTAGTTTACAGCTCAACACTGAACTTTTTGGTTTTGTGGTGCTTAATGCTTAAACAAATTGTTTTAATGGTGGTCACTGCACAACAAATCTGTGGCCAAGCAGATTATATTCAGGTTATGTAGTTGGATTGGAAATAATTGTAGACAACCATCAACATACATCCTCCTGTAAGTCAACAAAAGGGAGATGCAAATGTATTTTTAACTTTAAATTATTCGATTTTTACTTTGAGGCCTTGATACCCGCGTTGACATTGTGGCCTTGAAAATTCAAAATAAAATGTTTTTGTTTAGTTTTTTATCCTGAGTTGATAGTACAAGTTCATAATAGCCTTCCTAAAATTCAGTTTGGTGGGATTGTTGTTGTGTCTTACTGTCAGCATAGTGTGTGTTGTGTTTTATCCTACACATTTTTAAAAGTTGGAAGAGATTGTTTGGAGTGAATGTGACATAAAGCAGGATATAAAAACAGTTTTTCACCAATTTCAAATGCAAAACTTCTACTCACTACGACCCCGCTCTCTAACAGAGAATGCGTGAAACAGCAAAAATGTGCCGACTGCACGGAATAGTCTCATTGAAATATATAAAACAAGGCTTTCCAGTGTCACTCTAAAATAAGGAAATGAAAGAATGTAAGCGCAGTAATTGTGGGAAATGAATTGAAAGCATGATGCGTCATGAAAATCCGTGTGCTGCTTGATCTGACACGGAACTACAAATAAAAACATTTCCGCAGGTATTTACCGACATTAACCCCTTACAGTAACCATAAATTGTTTTTATTTGTGAGACAAAGCTTCAATGTTCATAGTTTTTATTGTTCATAGCTTTTATTATTCATAGCGTGAGACAGCACAGCCTCCCATTATAATACATGCTGACATCCCAAAGGCAAGCTGATGTCTCTCCAGGCCCTGGGCTGTACACTCCATTTTACCATCTAAACCCTATGATGTGGTGCAGCCACACAAACCCCTTTCAGGGCAAAGCACATACTGCTCATTACCACACCATCTTAACAATGTCCAACATGGAGCTGAGTGTGGGATAGAGAGACACTTAAGCCCAACAGTCTGTGCAAATGATCATATATGACAGGTTTCAGGTCTCGCCACTTGAGTTTCTCTTTTTTTTAATGTGTTGATTTCCTTGGCTTGTGTGTCATGAAGTAGTCCAAGAGTCTCCAAGAATGAGCTCAATTGCAGCAAAAGCCAGTGGGATTTAAACTCAAGGGGGAAGTAAATGAGAACAAACTCAAAAATGAAATCATTTTAATAACTCACACAGACATAAGAGAGCAGTAGAGATTCCCAAGTACATAATTTTATTGCAAGCAAAGTATGTGAAGGAGAAACATATATCACATATACAATTTGGTTAGAGACCATACCAATCAGTAGAATAAGGTCAAATAAGGCCTAAAGACTTTACTGTAGGGCCTTTTTGTGAGTATTCTTGCTAACTGATTTCAATAGCATACTATCCTCTCACTTTCAAGTACATTTTTGCATTTTAGTTTTAAAAGGATTGTAACACTAACTTCATGTAAGGTGTAGGACTTTGACACACACACACACACACACACACACACACACACACACACACACACACACACACACACACACACCCCGTTAAAAGAGCTCACTCCTGCCACATCCCTGTTGTAGGCCGACACCACACTAATCTTGCCACACTACCACAAAAAAAAAAAATCCTTCTGCCACCTTGCCTCATGTTGAGCACGTTCAGTCTGTTCTTACTTTACAACACACTCTCGCTACACGTATAACACACTAACCACCAACCTTAGCCACAGCCGCTCGTATTACCACCGCTCTGACCAGAAAAGCGTATGGGTAGCTTTCAAGGGTATTCTCACAACTGAATGTGTTTTTAAGAAAACAAGCAACTAGAAAGCACTTTAGCTACACATAGACACATACATGTACAGATCCACCAAGGCTGCACAATCTGTATCTTTATAATATAAAATGTTTACGAATTCATGTGGATTTGCATCAAAGTACACAGTGAAATATATTGGTTTGGGAAAGGAATAGTTGTCCAAATAAAAGTGACAAACTTAATGTTAGTTCTTCATGTTGCTGCATCACAACCTTCAGGGTTACATTCAGGTAAACTGTGTACCAGTTTTGGTGAATATTGTATCAAATTAGGTGACAAATGACACCTGACATGTTACAAATGAAAATCGACACATAGTTTTGTAGAATAAAGAGTGAGGATTTCCATCTCCGCTCTCTGTCACCTCCGCTCACCCGCCAATGCATTCGGAGTGAATGGTGAAACACTGGAGGGGGTTTCATATGCTGTGGAGCCATCCAAGTAGCACTTCTGTTGAAGCGTTCTGTGCCTTTTATAGTCCAAGGATTTTGAATAAAAAATAAGTACTTCTGGTTCTTTGAAAAATAAAGTTTATTGAAACCACAAGGTGCACTGGAGGTGCTTTTGTTTCATGATGGAGAGCAGAGACAGTACTGCACGGACAGTGACCTTGTACGAGCAGCACTTTGTGAGTATATGGTCATTTTAGTACACAGCAGTGATGTCTAAATGCATTTAATCCATTCTACAAACAGCTTCACATCAAGCTTGGAGGTCTGTGCAATTCAAAGTTCCCTTGGTGGAGAGATCTGACTTGATGACACCTTTGTACATGAAATCCACATGAATCAATAGCAGATGGTAAAGGTATTCCTTATCATAACAACTTTAAGTGATTTGAATCAAGATCTTTACGCTGCGATGTAGACATGACCTTCAAACAAATCCTCTTTAAATCAGCATGTGCCTTCCAAAGGAACAAAAACGGGTCTTCATTTTGTGTCTGTTGCTACTACAGTGAACTATAACTGCTTCTCTTCAATTAATTGATTCTTATCAGCTAATTTAATTACTTAAAAAGAAAAGCGGGGAGGGGAATGGTTAATGTGGTTTCCCTACAGACATACAGCCAGTAAATTAGCCTTTATTTGATCCCATGTCAGGCCCTAATGCCCTCCATGTTGACTCACTGTCAGTCAGCCAGTGATGGAGCACTATTAGAGGCTTTCTGCTGCCACAGAGACCCTGGGTCTATGGCTAAATCACGCCAGTGGAATTAGAGGAGAGGAGTCCAACAATAACAACAAATATATTTTCATTTAGACTGCTGGCATATTCCTGTGCAGAGCAGGGGGTGTAGGAGTAAAGGTGAGGAAAGGAGAGGAGAGGTAAAGCAGAGGGGAGAGGGAGAAACAAAATGAATGAAGCGAGGCAGGAATGAGATGAGAGAAACATGCGAAAGGAGTTGAGATTATATTTGCGGTCTTGGCTGTTCTGGCTCGGGCTCTGGAAAATGTTTCCTAGGTTTATCAAAGCCCTGACTAAAATATTAGTACAAAATACATGTTTACATTCTTGTTTTTATCTCCACGAGGCAAATGCATTAACATGAAACAGTCTACTTGAGTGACTCACATTTGTGACTTTTCCTGAATATTTCTCTCTCCTGCTGACAGGTTTCAAGTTTTTTTTCCTCTTTCTTTTTATTTCTGTCTTCCCCCCCTCCCCTAACTCTCCTCGCTCTTTCCGAATTGATAAACAGAGGCCTCATCTCAGTGCAGGCCAAGGCAAATGTTTGAGCCACCTGTTGCAGGAAACTTGAAGCCCTCAGGAGATGTGAAGATGGAGCCGAGGCTGGGCTCCAGGTACAGCTCGCCTCTGAACCAGAACAGAAAGGGTGGCGTGTGTGTGTGTGTGTGTGTGTGTGTGTGTGTGTGTGTGTGTGTGTGTGTGTGTGTGTGTGTGTGTGTGTGTGTGTGTGAATTAGTTGATGTGGCAGTGTTGTATTTATCTAAATATAATTTTTCATATTTAAACTGTAAGTAGCTTGAGAATTCTTTTTTTTTCGTTATGAGCCACTAAATCTGCAAATTATTTTTATTTTTAATATGCTTTTTAACAAAAGCAAAATATCCAAAGCGTGTGTGACTATTATACTAGAGAAATGAGGGGATTGTGTGTTAAGCTGTCCTATACAATAATAGAGCATATCAGTATACATTTTTGGCCATTAGCTGTAGAACTTATAACCAAGCTGTCATAACACACAGCAATGACATGTATTGCTTTCGGACTATTTCGTTTTTTTCAATGGTGATTGGTTGGCAAGACTAATTCTTAAACTCCAAGATATACATTTTATTGATACAAAACAGAAAAAAGCATCTCAATATTTGCCACTGAAAACAAAATGTTGTTATTTTGCATATCAAATAATTCAATCATTAAGCATGTATTAAAAAAGTGAGTTTGTTGTATAGTTATAGTTATTGATCATTCAGCTAGTTGCTGCAGCTCTATTATTCACAGGTCCAGCATCATCATCTGTTGGAGTCCATATATTTGCTTACTAATAAAGGTCACTCCTTTTAAACACTGTGTTGCACTGTGGCTCTTTAGCACCAAGATGTTTGACTTTCTTCAAAAGCTAGTCACTTACTTCTGCTGGTCCTGGAGTGCAAGCATACAGTCGGTTACACTGTCATTTTGAAACGTGTGTTTAGGGTGACTTACAAAATCTGTCCAGGGACTACAGATGAAAAATAGCCTCTTGGCTAACTCTGGCACATTTACAGATATTTAGATGTATGTGCACTGTCCCTGTTAAAATAAATGAATAAAACAAAAAACATAGCAGAGCATTTCTTAGCTTTAAAACGTCTGCTTGCTTGTTTTTTAAACAGGGTTGGAATAAGCTGTGAGATTTGTGTAACCAAATCTGAGATATGTGAGGCTTAAGAGCAGTTTGGAGCTCCAGACTTTTGTGTTAATACTCTGTAGATTGAAAGTACAAGCACCCCACTTTACTAACATGTAGTGAGTAAATGATCAAATAAAAAAATATAGAGTGATTCCATGTAAGGGCTAAAGGTGCTATTGATAAAGGAGATGATGACAAATAGTCGAGCTATGAAGGACTTAATGGTTGGGGGGGAAATAAATGAAGTAAAAGTAGCTGAACATGCGTGGAGGAGGAGGACTCCTGGTTCACCTCCTGGGTTCCAGGAACTCCCTTGGTCTGCTTCCAATGATTACCCCCAAGCCCCTTTGCCCCCCCGACCCTCTTTACCTCTGCAAATACCCCTTCAACCACCCCCCAAACCCTCCAACCCCACATTTTCTGGCAACTCTTTTAATCGCCCCCATCACCCCTTCTTCCTCTTAACCACTCACCCCCTCTTTTCACCCTTTGGCATCCCGTCCAAACTGCTGCCCTCTCAGCAAACATCTCCCCTCCTCCTTTTCTTTCTCGCGCTCTCTCCCCCCCCCCCCCCCAGGAGACGGCCATAAATGCCCCCAGGACTGTGGTTCTTTCAGTTATTCACCTCTCCTCCAAACCCACACGTCCTTCTCCAACTCTCTCTCTCTCTCTCTCTCTCTCTCCGTCTCTCTCTCCCCGGGAAGTAAAATATTCACAGCTGCTGCTGCGGTCAGGTCGCACGGCCACAAGACTCTCTGAGCAAACAGAGGAGCTGTGAACGTGTGAAGCCGATGGTGTACGTTTCATTTGAGGTCCGACACAGGTCCGATAGATCCTGATGTAGTCAAAACAGAAACCGCATACTGAGCCTCGCCACATGCCTCAACAAACCAAACACTAACCAAACATACCCCAGCACAACACGAAGAAATGACATTGGCAAACAGTTTTGAGAAACATGTTAGGCGCACTGTAGAAATGGGAGAAATGATGCGTGGCTTGGTGCCGCTGCGCAGAATAACTCAGATGTCATTGGGGTTGATAATCAGTGTGAAACATCTGTCTTGGATAAATGCCCTGCTTTTAAAGTCTGGCCTTGTTATGCATTTTGGGAGAAGGCAAGAGAACATTAAGTCATGTTAAAGTTGCAATAAAAATACATCAAGCCATTCCAAGAGGTACACACATGTTATATATGCAGACTTGATTCCAAGTTCTCTGAATAAACAAGTGCACGAATTGGTCTCAAATATCAGCTCCAGAGTCCCATGTTATACTAAGGACTTATACGGGAAGTTTTACATATGTACATCGCTAAAGTTGTACCATCAAATAATAAAGAAATCTTTTCTTAGGAATGCTCGCCCTTGAACTTTATGAGTTAGGGGAAAAGGGTGGGGGGTGGAGGTCAGTGTCTTGAACACATTTCAAAGTAATTGTACTTGATATGTCGTTTACAGAACACCCAAGTAATCATATAAACAAAGGACGAGATGCCCTGGGAGGATGAAAGGACATTTGATTCTCCCTCTGATGCATCATACTTACTCACGTTGGACGTGAGCGTTAGGCATCGAGGATTCTTGAGCGCAAAAGGAGGATCTAGGACGTTTTAGTAATAAACACAGCGGGACGGAGCGACTCCGGTGGATTCCATCATTCTCAGAAATTACCCTACACACACACACACACACACACACACACACACACACACACAGAGAAACAGATGGCAGAGAGTTGAAAGTGATGAATGCAATGAACGAATTACAACTGCTGCAGCCCTGGGCAGAGGAAGTCTGTGTGTGTTTGTGCGATAACCTTGCTCTAGGTCTGATCCTGCTAATTGCCGGAATCTATCTGAACTCTACCAAGACATGACAAAAGTTTGAAAAACAATGAAAAAAATGGGAATGTGAACGCAGCACTGAGGGGAAATGGCAGGGCCCAGACGGCAACAACACGAGAGGCAGTTTTAAAGAGAGGGAAAGCGAGAGAAGAATAAAGAAAACATGACATCATAGTTAATTCGAATCAGGTGATAAACAAGGGAGTGATATTTACGTTATACCATATGCCCTGCTCCATGTGTCTCTCTGCCTCAGGGGGGCACAGCAACAGCTTTCAGACAAGTAAGGTCAAGGAGGAGGCTTTCCCCAGCTGCTGGACCACACTGATGCACACACCTCTTCCCCCAGCCTTCATAATGTGTGTGTGTGTGTGTGTGTGTGTGTGTGTGTGTGTGTGTGTGTGTGTGTGTGTGCTTGTGGGCCAGTTCTAAAGCCTGTTTTGTCTTTGTTGTTATCACAGAAAAGACGGTGTTTATCCTCCAGGAAGCCATGCTTGCCATGTGTACTTGTAAGGGGAGAGAATCTTGCAGCGAGAAATGAAATCCCCTGAAATCATCAACCAGGTTTTCTGCTGGACTCCTTTCAAAAGTCTAATCTCTAACAGATTCCTGATTCATGTCGTGGTTTTAAAATGGCTCACCCGACTCAGTTTGTTATAGGCTTTTAACTTATGACTTTTATTGTGCTTTTAAATTGCCAACAACTTCTGAAAGGTAATTCTTGACCTTTTGAAATAGTAGTTTGACAAAATAATCATAGCTGACTGAGTAAAAGTCCATTTACCTATTGAGACCATGATATGTGATTAAGAGCTAAAGAAAGTTTGGGCCATGAGTGACATGTGTCATGCTTTTTCAAATTCACTTTTAAACCTTTGAACTCATCTCATTGTCTCATCAGATGGATTTGGAGTTGTTTGGATAGAAATGTTGCTTTATCGTTTTCTTTTTTAATTCCCAAAAAATGGCATTGTAATATACAAATAATGCAGTGGATCTAATACAGGGTCATACAGTCAACTGCTTGAAGGCTTAGTTGATATGTATTTCTATCTCTTCGCTGTTACAGTGTGAACAACCAATCATTGAACGGTGATAATATCTAAAATGATTCAAAGTCAGTCATACAACTTAAAGACAAATATATTTTTATATTTATTCAGGTTTAAATGATTAGTAATTCAAAAAGAGAAGCATAAATGGTAAAAAGACAATAATTTGTCATTATTGTGTTTTTGATCTTTTTTTGTTAAATATTACACAAAATAAATAAATGTAAAGAAAAGAACATGATAGTGTTAGACTTGTGTTGGTGCTTCTTCCCTCCTATTCTTTCTCATCCTCATCTCATCATTTCTTCCTTTCTTATCCTTTCCTTTGCCGTCAGCTTTCCTTTAATACTTCTTTACTTTTCCTCTCTTACATATTTAGTCATTTCACTTCTTCCCAGTCAAGCATTTCACATAGACACAAATCGAGAAATGTGAGTTACTAATCCAATGTTGGCACAGAAGTCATTTCTTTCATATTTTCTACTGTGCCAATGTACTTGATAACTTAAAACAGAAAATAATATATACATTGTATAGCAATATATCTTATTTCTTTCTTTAAAAATAGAAATGTCTTTTTCCAACAGAGATAAAATGTCCATATGTTTCCGCTCGTTCCCTCCTCAGTGCATCATTCAGATCTGATTCAGACCTGTCCAATGTAGCCATCGATGTAACTCCAGAAAAGTCTGATCACTGCAGTGTGCAGAGCTCTCTCATGGCTGATATGTCCAATCATCGTGGTTGTACCACAATGGGCAGGAAGTGAGTGGCAGTGTTTTTCCTCCGTGTTTTCTTCCCTCTCATTGGCTTGCCGTTGGCGTTCAGTCCCACAAACATGTGCTTCTTCTTGTTGCGCCACTCTGCTGAAGCGTAGGTGTTGTACTTGTTCTCCTCGATGCGTTCAATTAGACGGCAGTCCGGACCATAGTCCCTCTGCAGGGGAAAGACAAGGAGTGGAAATGTCAGATTATTCTTATTCCAGTTTCTCTATTAACAAAAGAAAGCAGCTTCAGTTTCTCTTTGACACTTAACTGAATATCTCTTTGAGCTTTAGGAACTAGTGATGTTGAAATATAAATTATTAAAATAACAGGTGGTGTAAAGATGAGTCAATTTCAGAATTAGGATTAATCTGTGTGAGATCTTAACATTTCTCAGTAATATGAAAGTGTCTGCCCCAAACCAGAAGGCTTCTTCTGTACAGCTGTAGTTGTTTACCTACTGTCTTTTTTTAATTATCTCCCAAAATGGATTGAGTCTGGTCTTCTCTTACTCATAACCTCCGTAACCAAAGAATGTTCTAATTTTCTCTTTTTAACCTTAATGTTTTCTGGTTACACATGTTACTTTTACAACTTGCTTTAGATGTTAGCTGTTATTCTGAGCATAGCAATCAACATGATGTTTTATTTCTTTCTGCTACACTATCCCCAGCGTAATCATGGCCAATTCTAACCAAAATGGACATGAGACTTATGGTTGTAGACATGTTTGTGTGTCAGAGGACTGAGGGCAGAGAGGTTAGCATGAGACGTGACATCTTAAAGGTTAGGGCTGTGCACCAGAAAAGGGCATCGTTTTTGTGGAATGACTTTACCGCAATGACCACCCACCGGTAAATAAAGAGAAAATGATCTGAGAGAGTAACGTTTGTCAGTTTACTGGAAGCTGCCCCTGCGCTTAAGGCTAATGCCGCTTAGAAAGCAAGTTAACTGGATGCAGTTATTCGCAAGCAAAGAGGTATTCGCACACAAGCGCACACACACACACACACACACACACACAATTAAGCTTGGTCTCTCTCTATTTCTCTCTCTCTCTCTCTCTCTCTCTCTCTCTCTCGCTGTGTCTCTCTCTCGCTGTTTCTGGCCACAGCTGTTTAAATTGGTTCCAGAAGTAAAACTGAATGTTCCCAAAGCGAAATTAAAATATCTTACAGACACTGTGCAGCTTTTTAACGTGCGCTGGTGCTAAGTACGACCAAACAATGTGTGTGTGTCTGCGTGCTGATCGTCTTTCCACTAAAATGGTGGATTAAAACAGATAAACTGTGTAGTGATGAATTCATAACAAATATCGTCACCAATTTAATAGAGCAATAACTGTTGAGCACGATTCATTTTGCACAGACCACAGTGAATTCATCTGTCTGTCATCATTGTTTTTTTGAAGAATTATATTACGATACAAATTGAATCATGGTTATACTTAAAGGCAATCATAATCATGTCCCTGCTGCGCATTAACCTGGAAACAATGATTTCATTTGATTACGACCGGATAAAGAAGGCACTGTGTAAACCCATCAAGTGTAATCGAACGCCGGCCCTTCACTGCCGCTCTACTATGGCTTATGTTGCAGCGAGCAGAAGACGTCATGGGAATTCAGTTTCAGGCCATGCAACAGAATGCCTCTCTGTCTCTTTCTACCGTGTGTTATTACATCTGTGGTGTGGCTCCCATAGAGACTCGCTGAAAGTTGGCTCTTTCAAAGCAAGCAAAGGAGAGAAAAAAGCAGGGAGAGAATGAGATGAAGAAAAGGAGGGAGAGGGAGAAAACAGATGAAACAAGGGCTGCTCTCCCCAGAGGGACTGAAGCAGAAAAGAGAAACTGAAGGATTTTGTTTCCTATTTCTGAATGGAGTGGAGAGCTAAGCAAGGTAGCAGAGAGGAGGGCTCTTATTGACTGACGGTGGTTCCTATTTCTGGAAGTGAGAGAGCCCTGCAGCCTTGTTTTTAGTAATCATTTAAGAAAATCAAAGATGCAGGGTTTTCCCATTCAGGGTGAAAAACGTCTCTTTTGCAAGAACTTTGATTAGGTTTTTGTAGAGGTACTGAAGCTACTCACTGCTCCGTATAGCTCTCCCTTCTTGCTGATTGCCAGGTAGTAGTTGCTGCTGAGGCCCCTGATGGCCACGACTCCCACATCCACTGACTTGATCTCCAGCATACCTGGTGTAGGGGGGGACAGAGAACAAACATGTCAGAACTTTATTCTTGTCCATTGTGGTTTCCTTTCTGTTCAGCTTACATTTAGCTGAAACCCAACGCATGAATAGTGCAAAAACTAGTGATTACTTCATTATTAATGCCTACAACATATTTCCAGGCATCTTGTTATGCTTGATATGTTTGATCAGTACAACGAAAAGACAAGTGATACATTCCAGACTATTTAAAAAAACACAACAAAAAATAAATAATAATAAGCTGAATCCAAGAAGTATTTTTCCATTCGTTTAATAATCGATCAATTTGCTTAACCCCTCTGCATTAATGCTGAATGTTATGGCCTTTACGAAGAAATATGGACATTGTTTGGGAGATGAAGGAAACTGAAACACCACCTAGTTAGTATATTACTATTAGAATCAATTACAAATGTGATCTTGTAATGTAAGTGTTCATGCATCACTCTTAATTAGGATCTCAAATGTTGCAAAAGAGCTTAGAAATACTGCAGGAGAAACCTGGATTATCTCAGTTTCCTTTGCACAAGTGAACCCCAGTCTTGTCTCCCTCCGTCTCTCTTTTTTTTTTTTTTTACTGTGTGACAGTCAGACCTCAGACCGGCCTCTTGCCCCCCGTTTATTTGCTGGTTAGCTTGTGGGCTGCGTGCCCTGGGACCGAGGTGTAAGCCAGGAAAAAACATTTCTCCGTCCTATGTTTGTTTTTCTGACCAGGGGAGCTCAGGCGGGCGGGCACACGGACAGGACGGAGCGAGAGGGATTCTGGCTGCTAGGTTGGCAAGAGGTCAAGGCGTCCGTATCAGTTTTCAAGCCTGAACCAATTACTGGTTTAAGCTGTGGTTGCCGGCCCTTTCTTCTCTCATCCTAAAGCCAGTTACACCAAGCCGTAAAACTATCAGGGGTTTGAGAGGATTAGCTAAAGGGGCCAGTAGGAAGTGGAGCCTTGTTGCAGGAATAGTTGGACGGATGAAGTGAGAAACGGGGAAAGTCCATGCACAGTATCTCTGCTGGTTTATTACTCACTGCTGATATTTCAAAATGACAGGATGAGGCAGCTTCCTGTTCAAGTCATGATTTATAGACAACCTTGTGACATGATATGCTGCTAATACAATTGAATCAATTCTATAAAGAGGTATTGTGCTGGATACACAGAAGCACTAAGGTCACTATGAAATAATGAAGACGGACATTCAATTAGGAACTTTATAGATTATGCCCGTTATCCACATTTCTCTTTAAACTTAATATTAGCCCGTCTTCTTACCAAACGCTCCTTATGTGCCCTTCCCCCTCGCTCGTCCTCATAACCCTCTATATTTTAAGATATCTTTTATTTTGCGCTCACTAATTTGACCTTGCTACTAATCTGTCATTGTAGTCACCTCTTGTTTCTCCATTGCTCATTGCAATAGTAAAGAGACTGTTTTGAATTTTGAAATGTTTCAAAATGGCATTAAAATGAACTTGATGTCTTGCTTTTAAAGACAAATCTTCTCTTGTACGCATGTTGCTGTTTTTGATTTATGTTTATTTTTGTAATCCTAGTCATTAATCCATCGCCACGGCTCCTTTATTTGGTCAGTGAAGGCTTGTTAAACCTTTAAACTTCAAGTAGATTTTCCAGGCTCACAGTGCATCATGTTGGCTCATTATGTGAAGTCCATTACTCACACGGACGTGTACCACAACACAACATTTATCAGGTTCAGAATGTTCCATCTCACTACACACACAGCTGACGGTTCCGTGCTGTGATCCGTCAAAGTAAGATCTGTCCATACTGCGCTAAATGCCGGTCCACCTGTTCAAACCCTTTTCCCTCTCCTGTTTAATGTGGTTTGTCCAAAACCAAAGAACAGGGCTCTTTTATGGCCCCTTTGCCAGTTACCAGGAGCAGCCCGTCTGCCTGCGAGTTAAAAGGCCAGGCTGCAACAAAAGGCTTAGATTGCAACAACAGAGTTTATGGCGGGGAGAGGGAGCAAAACAGGACCGGAGCTTGTAACACACACCCATTCATCAGGTTTTTGTGATTAACACACACACACACACACACACACACACACACACACACACACACACACACACACACACACACACACACACACACAGTCAGGCATACACACATAGGCAAAGGCTTAAAGGTCTGGTGCATAACCCACTGTGCAAGTCTCTTAAAACTTGCATTCAACACTTTGCCTTATTGCCGCCTTGAGTTTTTTTAAGGGCATTTTCTCTTTTTTTCAAAGAGTGTAAAACTGTTATTCTCACTTCTTGTGCCGACTGGATCTCAGCCCATCCTAATCATGGATTTATGTTTTTAAAGTTTTATAAGCCAAAGCACTAACAGCACTTAATTTAAAAAGCATGAACATGTTCCGCTATCAACATTTTGGAAGAACTCACCAAGGGCAAACACCTGTGTGTATCAGGGCAACGCTGCGACTTTTCGAAACACAGGCCAAAAACATTTCTGCCAGTCAAACCTAAACACTCACGCTACAACTTGGCTTTCTAACAGTAAGAAACTGTTCATCAACCACATCATTAAGACCACTATGATGTTTAATGGGTTTTGTAGCCAGAAATAAACTCCGATGTGACCCTGTCAAATTCATAAATGTGAACGGTAATCTGCCTTCTGATGCACGAAAACAGACTGCACATTCAAAACAGCAGATGCGTAGTCATTTTCAGTTTTAGGCTTTTATTGTTACGAGAGTTACTTTATTTCTGACCTCTTCGCCTCTTTGGCATTCTTTCTTCATCATCATCATCATCATTCCCTTTAAATGGCCCCATTTCCTTATATTCGTAAATTCTGTCTCCACCCTTGTCAACCTTTCAGCTTTAGTTCCTCTTTCCCAGTAAACCTCAGTGTTTAAATGTGACTGAGTAGACATAAGTAGCTTTCCATCTCACGCGTAGAAATTACCATGTCATATGAAATGTCAAGTAACAATATTTATATTTTCTTATTTATAATGAGCGATATATTATAGTGCTCTCTGTACCCCTGAAGGCCACCAACTAATATCATTTAGTTATTCAATCTTTAGAGATATGCTACATTAGATTGGGTAACTTTATGATTATGCAAAACTATTTATTCAAGTGTACAATTGTTACAGGACGTCTTTTGAGCTCAATCAAACATTGGTCACTTCTGAGATAAAAGCAGTTCTCTGAACAGCACGGTCGCACACACACACACACGCTCACAAATCCAAACACAAGACACTACACAGGAATAGACGCATACTGCAGACGTCCCGTCGACCCCCTCGCCCGGCCCCCTCTAGAAACACGGTCAATGAGACTCCAGGTGAACTTAAAGGTTAAGAGAGGTTATAAAAATGTTTCCACTGTTTATCCAGAGGCTTTCTTGAAGATTATACAGCGGTTGTTCACAATTTGACCTCGACACGGTGACCAGCTGTGAGGGGTCTGCTTTGTGCCTTCAGCCTGGAGTGGTCTCACTCTGTGTTGAGAAATATTGTCACTCGTGGATGAGTTTGTGTCATGAACTCTCCTCAGCGAGAAGAATAGAAATAGTTTGGCACTTTGATTCTGCTGCCAATACTCTCGACATTTGGACGAACCCTTGACTTTTATATGTTTTTCTGCAACAACCAATCCTCTCACTCCTTTAAAGATGTGAAATATAAACGTTTCATCCAAGAAACAAACTTTTCATCGACCAAAACGGCCCTATGATGTTTTTTTAAATATATTTAATATCTGATTTGCATCAGTTGAGGTTTGAACACTAAGATCATTTTTCTCTTGGAAACTATGGCAACAGAGTGATTGACGATGTCTCGTATTCATTGCGACATGTTTGCATCAATGCAACCACCAAAGACTTAAAAGAAAAGAAAACCAAACATACAAAAGAAGAATTTAGATGTGAAAAAACGGACCACCAAATCAGATATCAGTTGCAAATATAAAAACATTCTGCTGTATTTGTCCATAGATGCAAGAGACATGCAACCATTTCTTCTGGGCCAGTGCTGACTTCCATTACCATGCATTATTTTGTCTTGATGATTGAGTATTTCCGGCTCCTTATAAAGTCTGAGAGAGAACAAACACTTCTCAGTGGTGCAGTTTACTTGGTGAGTTCCAGGGAAGACATTGGTTTTGGGGTTGAAACTGGTATATGGTTTGTGTTAGGAGGAGCGTTGAGGTATTGGTTTAGACTCATGTGGTGAACTAGAGTATCGTCCTGAACTAAGTGGCCACATCAAAGCCTTTCTGGCCGACAGTTTTAACCAAAGCTGAAAAACAGAGGCTTGTTTTAGATTGATCAATCCTGACAGAAATATAACTTTTTATAAATTGATTTATTTTCAAAATGTGTTTTGCTCGTATTTGATTTCTGGGTTATAAATGTTATTAAACTCAAATTGCACAGCCTTTTAGTCCAAACTCGCTGTGTTATTAAGCTTATTCTTGCAACCAGCAGGGTTTTATTTCCTGCCATGACAGGAACACTCACATCACTGTTTCTTGTTGGACAGAAATAGCCTAAACCACACACTGTTCTTCAGGCTGTATGCAATTTCAAAAGCTGGTCGGGGAAAAGAAAAACAAACCCAGATTATTTTCAAATTAAACAAAAAGGATCACCTGAGTGAAAGCCCTCAGTGTAAAATACCCGCGGTCTAGGCAACAGATAGCGTTAAGTTTCTCGCCTGCGCTGCTCATCATCCCACCACCGCATAATCTGAGATCACTTTACGGGGCGCAGCAAGACCGCAGCCAGTTATGCCACACACAAGGGAGGAAATCAAGAGAGATTCCAAGTGATGTTAATGGTAATTTGATGGAGAGGAGAAAGAAAAAAAACCAAACCACCTGAGATATTGTGATTCCTTTAACACAGTTGACTTTGTAACATGATAAAGTGCCAAAACTGCCAGTTTCTGTCAAAACATTTCACGGGCCTGACACGGCGGGAGTTATGTTTTCCGCCAAAGTGCTGTGATGGTCCTCTTCATTTCACACATTTTTCATTTACAGTTCAGCTGCCAGTGAGATGTCCCAACTGTTGTGGTTGGAGTTGTTGGCGTTAGAAATCAGACTTTACACCTCAGACGTACATGCACAGATAATACTCAGTCAATCACATGTGCCTTGTTTGTTTCTGTATCATTCTTGTTTCCTTTGTCTCTCCTCACACATACATTTATGTGCGCACACAATGTGTACTTACACGCACACGCACACGCGCACACACACACACACACACACACACACACTGGGTAATTAGCTGGCATTCCTGGCTGCTCTGTTCAAACGGCCAGGCTGTCCAGATGCCTCTCTGGACTCAACTCTTTGCTCTCAGCTCTACCTTTGATGACTCCATTAAGAGCCTCACTTTCATGCAGTGTGTGTGTGTGTGTGTCTGCATGTGTGTAGCAGGGTTAGGGGTGAGTGAGAGTGTATCGAGAAGCAGAAACATGAAGGTGTGGGTGCGTATTAAGTAGGGGGGCTTTTCGTCAAGCATGTGGTGTCTATATGGCAGCAGCCCTGGATGTTATCTCTCGCAGGTGCTATTCCTCACCTCCCGCTGCTTTACTGGCCATGAATGAAGCTTGTTCACATGAACCAGCCGAACACCAGAACGACACTTTCAGTGTTAGGCTTCCATTTTTTTCATCTGAGTCGCTGGTAGTAAAGGTAGTCTAAGAAAAACACTTGGAGAAGCTTGAATCAGAGAAAGTTAAGTGCATAAGCTTGAAAAATGTCTTTAAGATTAACTAAATAGTTTCTGTCAATCGCACAATGGGTACATCTACTAATAGTTTCAGATCTAGTGAGTCAACATTACTTAAAGTTTCCTCCTGGATATTAAGTTTAAATGCGTAAGGAAGTTGTTCTGTCTCCTGCTACAAGAGGTCACTGTTCAGCCCACTTTACAGTATAAAGGGTCACCTCATTGACTTATTTTTATCATTTAGTAGAAATTCAATAAAAGAGTTATGATATTTAAACATTTCTATGATCTCAGTTTCAGTATTAAATTGATATGTGCAATTTTCTTTATTTTATTTTTCTTCACACTGGTATCCTCTCTAGATCAAACCGGTACTACTGGCTCCAACTTCGCTGAGATTACACAACGTTAAATGTCTTGCTGACAAGGCAGATATTGCAGTTTCCGGTTCTTAACTGAAAATGATGCAGATGATGTTCCAATCTTTGTTTCGCCAAATGGATATTGCTTTGGATACTGGCATTTTGTTTTCTCATCTTATGATTTATTTTACAGCAGCTACAAATTGTTGGATACTTCTTATTTCAGCACTGAAATCTGCCCCAAACTGAACTAATGGGCATTTGGTTTGCATTCATACAGAAAAGGCCACTCTATATAAAATATGTTGGCTGTGGGGAAGTAGCACTTGAAGGATATGACTGTGCATTCCCAGAAGTATCCCAGACTTTCAACCGTTTTTCACACAAGTGTATTTGTAAAGGTCACGTTTGCTCATTTAGCAGAACCAGTGACATGGAAATGATGATTCAAACCTAATCTCGACAGTTGTTTAGAAATCTGGTTGATAACTGACAACTGGATGTAAGTCAGTCTCTCCCTCCGTTCCTTTCTGCTTCCCTTTCTCTCTCAAATGTGTTATTTATGGTTGTACTCTGCCAGAATAACCCAAACAATAAAATGGGCCGTCCATCAAAAAAAAGGTATCCAACTTAAAATTCTTTGTGGATATGAATCGACCCTTGATGAGTGGAAAGTTCTCCAAAGCTGTCAAAGATCTGCAGGATTTGCTGCTGAAAGACTTTTCTTTAGGGTGGTGCCGGACTGTTAGTAGCTGGATCGCTTGGCCTGCCTTCAGAAATCTGGCCGTAACATCAGTCTGGTTTTAGCTGATGTATTTGCGCAGTGAAGTGATGGGAATATGTCAAGGAAATATGTAAACAGTGATGGAAAAAGAAGATGGATTCTGTCATACTCTTGAGTGACTTTTGGCAAGAAGACTGAGCTTTTCCAAGTATTGACAACCGCACTAACAATGTCGAACTTTTTTACCAACATCTTGATGGGAAACTTTTATTAACTGTGAAGAGTTGTTCTGATCATTTCGGCACTGCATGTTTCTTGCGTGAGACGTATGAATCTTGAACACACATGCTCTGTAAATGTCCCAGTTCACGGGGCGTCGGGGTCAAAGGGCACTCATACATGTGGACCTCTGGACCTTTGCATTCGTCCCTGTGTGGGAGATGTAAAATAGGGCTGACAAGAGTAGGGAGGGAGAGACGGGTAGTTGCATAAATAGTCCTTGTCTTATCTTATCTTGCCTTAGCCAAGATGGAGAAAGAACTTCATTATTGTAAATATGCATTGCATTAAATTTCACTTGTCATTCAAATCAATCAATGTTTTTACGGTAGAATGCAATCTCTGACAACTGACGCAACATTTAGCAGTCATGAGGATGAAAATGCAATGCTGCATATCTTGCCACGATATGAGCCAGGGGATTTCTTGAGTAACAACTCATGTTGGAATCTTTGAACGTTTCCAAAGAGTCAGCCTATATTTCCAATATTTATTAAAAGACTGCAAGTTGTTAGCAGATCAATTCTTAACAGCCCAAAGTATGTTTCAGTACATGCAGGTTTTGTCATTCTCCGCTCTTTAGATAATGATGGCTTGATACGAGTCATCAGACGAGAGATTTCATCCTCAAGATGTCAAAGATGATGTACCAGTAAATACAAGTAAATGGTCAATCTGTCGTTGCCCAAAGTCTACAACAACCTTACCAATTATTTGGCTTGGTTTCATTATAGTAGAATAACATTGCTCTTATGTAAGATCCTAAAAAATATTATGTAATGTTTGAGCAGGACATTGTCAGCTCCGTAGATTCCAGTAAAAGGAGACATTAATCAGAACGGACATGATTTGATCCAGACTCTGGCTGAATTTCCGATATTAACAAAACTTTACAAAAAGGCTACTTGTGGAATTAAATGTATGATTTGTGCGTATACCAGCAGCATTTAGCCTCTAAGATGTTATAAGGTGATGAAGTAAAGACTAATTTCAGTCGTTACCTTAAATGGTTTTCCATGCTTGTTGTTTACAACCAATCAGGATATGCTATTTGTTTCAGCCATCAGCTAAATGGATGTTGGCGCAGTTTGAGGGAGGATCAGAGGGAGTGTGAAGGGAGTATATGTTTATTGTAAGTATTCAGAGTACAGCTGAATGCAATTGTTGATGTGAAACTTGGCTCTGCCAGCTTTAGGAGTAATTGTTGATAGGTTCAGTATTTTCTGAAAATGCTTGTGCGCATATGTTTGCGCACAGCTTTATTTTACAGCTGTTGGAAAAGTCAATGAAGATGTCAAAGTCGCTTTGAAAGAAAGGCAACACTGACACTAACCTCTGGTGCAACCAAAACCTCCTCATAACTCTCTTTTATGTGCCACACTGTTACCTTTTCCCACGAGTAAGGCAGCGAAATGAAGACAAACAGAAACTGAAAAAAAAGGCATGACTTATTTCAAGATGTCCGGGAAGAATGAGGTTTGTTGTTATCCTTGCTGAGTCATTGGAGTTTTATGGATGCAGAGTAGAAAGATAAAGAAGCAGTTGTGTTATTTTAGAACCTGGTTCAAATGTTCCTGAAACAGTTTTACGATCCACATAAATTAGAAGTAGACTGATTGCGACACTTCTTGGGGCATATTGCTTTTGCAAACATCAATTATATGGAATATAAAATCTCCATCTCACAGGAATCTTAGGAACAATTTTTAAAACAAGTGGAAAATCAAATAAAGTGTTGTGTTTGAAATGTAATGCCTTAGTTAGTCATTTTTGAAGCAATTGACACACGCATTTCTTGATGTGTCTTCAATTATTATTAAGGAAACAGTTGAAAAAGAGTATTAGTGTCCTCCACCAGAATTTGGTTCTAAAGATTTATTCGGAAATGCAAATGATTTTTAGTCTTAAAGACAGAATGTGAAATGTGCCACACCACATAACTAACAATGACAGAGTAACAGAACAGCTAAAAGTGATGCACTACGTGTAGCGCTGACCTTTGCATTAACAACGCTTCCTGACTTGGGTCAATAGGTAGAGGTCAAACCAGAAGGGGCGGACCTGTGTAATTAGCTTGGACATGGAAAGCCCGCTCTAAATCAGAATAACGTCCAGTGTATTAGACTCTCCATAAATCTGGATGCCTTGGTTTCATTTGTGTCAGTGGGTAACATGTCTCTACGGTGATTAATGTTAACAATAAGGATGTGTGGCAGCTTTTACAATCCCGGTGGCCACAATAAGAATCAAAGCTCCGAATGTGGTCAAGTTGGCACCATTCAATACTAATTGAGCTAAGCATGACCACAAGTCTGTGGTCCAACTGTGAACACATGTCCATTTGTTTCACTGCTTTATTCGTGTGTTTGTAAACAAGTCGTGACAGTCCATGCACGACATCAAGGCAAGTAAACAAGCACAGTTTTGTTGCTTATGGTCAGTGGCAGGATCAATGCTAATCACATGACGCCCAGACGGGATTTCTACATTCCCACTTAGAGCGCCTTATTTTGAAGACCCTTATGAGGTGAGATGGACAGATGAGCGTTGGTCACATGACTGTGATTTGCACCAGTGAGCACACATTCACAATACAGGTCGTAAAAGCCCAGAGTGATGTACTGCCCTCAGCTCTGACAAGATGATTAGAAAGGCCCGGCCGTGGAGGAGAGGCTCGACCCCGGAGCTGGAGCTGAAACGTCTTCATCACCTCTGACACCATCTAATGACACTCATTTGCAATCTGACCTCCTGAACATTACCAGACTACTAGAGCATGATAACAACACTAACTGCCCCCTCAATAGCTTTCAATTTGATGTTCTCATAAAGTGGAAGTCCATTTGTGACAAATAACATCTTGGATCGTCCTATAGATGTGCAGCACCTGAGTTTGCTCGGACACATTGGAGACATTTTAGTACACTGTGTTATGTCGGTATTTAGTACTTTGTATCTAGAGGATTTTTGAATCATCTCAAAGTAGCCATGTGTTTTTAATGAGCACATAAAGGCAAGAAAACTTGCACCAAAGACCACATTTGTCCAAAAGTCTGTGTGCAAGCAATTGATTTGCTTCTAGTGTTGGGGAATAGCAAACCATGAACAATGTTGTAATCTGTAGCATTAAACATAAGCAACAAGTATATTGAAACTTCTGAAAAGGATGACATGTCTTGTATGGCAAATACTACATTTGTGTTCTTAGTTAGGAGAGGACAATTCAATTATGTTCTGTTTGGTTTAGTTTGAAGGGTACAATTTGTTCTCTGCAGGTTGTAGAGCACATGCAAAATAACAGGAGGTTGCACATAAGCATGAAATGCTCTACATGCAAGCTTTTGCACACATGCAAATACTGTCAATGCACAGGGACCCAAACAGATATCGTGGTGTCCAACTTTATTTCATCAAAGCTGAAAATCTCCAGTTTGTCACAAAATGTTGGCCCATCTTCCTTTAATCTGAAACATGTTAAACATCTGCACTTGCTTTCAGGTCGATACAACGTGCTGATATACTGACAAGACAAAATATGACCCGAAAGGTTTTGCTTTCACGGCCAAGTCCTGCTTCTTAAGATTTGCCCTTTCCTCTGAAATGTTCTCACCTACTTCACGCCACAATCAACTGGCAAGAGCTGTTGAAATTGATGGATTGTGCTTCTAATGGCATGACCTGATGCCATTATGGTTAGTGACACGTTGCACTCTAATGGTTGAGCTCTTTATGTGCATGTGTGTAAAAGTGTAAGAGTGTGAGCACATGTGTGTGTCAGATAGGACTGCAGGCAAGGGGAGGGAGGAAGAGACGCTAATTGAAATTCCTTCAGCCATGTCTGGCAGAGCCTTGGTGTCTGAGTGGCACACACACACACACACACACACACACACACACACACACACACACACACACACACACATCGACTCACACATATCGACACTGGCCCTGGCCCTAATAAAAGTGGGCTTTGCCATATGGAGGCCATGTGCAAGACTGGCCTCTCTGTGCTCGTGTGTGTGCGTGCGTTTTTGTGTGTGTGTGTGGGGGTTTGTGTGTGTGCTCTTAGCAGGAGAGGCTTGTACAGACCCACAGAGATGCATACAAACCTATTACATGTTTATAAAAATGGGCAAAAGATAAAGATCCATTTATAGATATTACATTCCCACACTTGACATGCTGTGACAGACTCAAACACATACAGCAGACGTCATGCAGACTGTTTTATACTCTTAAAGAAATAAGCCCGTGATTTGGACGTCGCCCATCTAATTCAGTAAACTGGCAAGGAAACTCTGGACAGGTAAATGTGCGAGTAATGTTCTGTTCTCCCTCAACAACTACTGTCAATGTGCCCTCAGGCCGAGCTGCGCACAGACCAGAAACCTGTGGCAGTCCTGGAGAACTTCCAGATGTGTTTAACTAGAAGATAAAGTTGTGGACTGCAGAATGATAACAGCTGATTTTCTGTTCTGGATCAGTCATAAACGATAATGATGACTCTTGCAAGTCTTTAAAGCGTTTATATTTGCTGGTGAAAAGATAAGATGCTTTGTTGCTATTGTGGTGTTTCGGTATTTAAGTTACTGCAAAAACCAAAGCATACCTCAGTTGTATTCAAATGCACATTCTTAACATGCACCTTCGGTCCTATTATCTCACAACATGTTCCACATCTCTGCATTCAACGTGCGATCATACTGTGTCCTTACTGAAATGCTACACTACATCACATTGTGCCTTAAAACTTGGTGCCAGTAGAGATTCTCAGTGCCCCACAGTGAAGGACTTTGATCTGCTGTGAAGCGTTTGACTGTGTGAATGTGAGAGTGATTGGTGCTGACTAAAGACCATAAGTGCTGAATGACCCTTCTCAGGATAAATAAAGGTTAAAATCATATTTAACTTTCAAAATGCACAACCGGTAAAAGGATCAGGAATTGCATGGTTATTACTTTACATAAAACCTCACACTTAGCATATTCCCACCACTATTATGGCTGCAGCACAATAGCACTACGGAGTAGATGGACTTTTCATTCTCCCCAGGGTTTCTGATAATAGCTGTGTTTTAGATATTTCCTCAAAGAAAAAGAACTTTCTCTGGGCGATTTCTAATTGGTTCCAGTGGATCATTTCTCTTTTTTATCTTCTTGGCTTTCTCATTTAGTTTTTTTCCCTCTTCTCCACCACTGTCATGCTCCCTCTTTTTCATGACTCTCTGTACTCCGCCTCTGCACATGGGGAAAAGGCTGAACAGCACGCAGCTCTGTTATTTGTTCATTTGCCCAGTCACCTGTCTTAATGTGCTTGGTTGCCCAGGGTGGAAAACCAGAATCATCTCTCTTGGCAGATAAACACACGAGACTCAGTGGGAAGAAACCAGTCCATCATTTGCTCTCGTGTTCTCTTACATGTGGGCATACAAATGTTCAACAGAAAACGTCATGTGAACTTCTCTTTGAGCGCCTCTGTCAATTTTTGGTGCAACTAAAAAGTCTCTGAATAAATGAAATGTCTCAAAATACATAAATAATAATACTTAAAATATAAGAAACCGTTGAAACAGATTCAGAAATGTAACAAAGTCGACTTACTGTATGGGTCGTCCTCACTTTTGGTGCCATTAACTTTTCCTTTTCTATCAATGCGGAGGAAGAATTTCTGGAAGGAGAACAGTTTCCTTCTGCGCACGTCCCCTTGAAGATGGTTGTAGCTGCTCCGCACGTGGCGCCCGATAACTGTCGCGGAGGACGATGACACATTGGTCGCCCGGGGCAACCTCGCAGAGGATGCGTGCAGCGGTGAGGGTGACGAGGAAGTTGGCGCATGTGAGATGAAGATGTGAGGAGGAGCCCCTCTCGCTGCATTGTGGTGCTTCTCAGAGTCTGGTGATGAAGCGGACAGGGGTGCGGAGGAAGAGGTTCCGAGCAGGAGAAGCAGGAGGAGGAAGGTGAAGGAGAGGATGAGAGAGGGGGGTCTGTAGCGGGGGCAGGTGGAGGACCAGGCGTGCGGTGCACCTTGTGTCACTGTCCATCTACACATGGTAGTGGAGCTGGGAGAGCTGTGGAGGTGCTCAGGGGCTGGGGCATGCTGAGCTGGGTGCAGGGAAAGGGAGCGAGAGTGGGAGAAACTCCCCCTGACCGACCGCCTACACCTCCTCTGCCCCGGGACCCCCAACCTCACTGGGACTGTAGGTTTAAAAACCGGTAGAATGACTGCGGTAGACGTGATGTGGCTTTATCGGTAAAATTATTGGAGATGGTGATGCGGCCTTCAGCTTTGTGGCTGGCTCTGCTGTAGTCCCCGTTGCTGTTTATTCCTCAGAAGCGCCGCAGGAATGCGTCAACATCCATAACTCAGATCACCTCGCCACGGGAACAACTTGGGGTTCGCCTCAAAGACCTCTCACCACACTCCTCCTTCTCCTCCAACGACTAATGCTCTCTGCTCCTGGTTACTCACTCACTTAAAATCCCTTTTTAAAAGTTTGAAAGTACACCTACACTCTGATATCTAAAGACACAAACACAACCCATTCATATACACTGCTGAAATCTGCTCCGCACACATGTCCCAAACCATTGATCTCCTCCAGTGCAGGGAGGTGGAGGAGGTCTGGATAAAAGATGACAAACTGCTCAGTACAAAATTAATAAATAAAATCTGGAAGTAAAAAACAAAAAAAAGATTAATGCTGCTTCTCATAAAATGTCCCAAGAAATCCATGCAAGGCAGGCCGACCAAAAAAAGTGACCGAATCCAGACTGGACTTCTCCTCTTCTCTCTCTTTGTCGGAGCTGGTTTGAAGTTACTGGAGTGTGTAACTGAGCCCGGGAGCTAGTCTTTCTCCCCTCTCTGTGCGTCTTGTCAGTGAGCTCCCGTATCTCTCCTCTGTCCTCTCAGAGTCTGAGCGCTGGAGCAGTGCGTTGCCTCTCTTCTTTCCTCCAGTGTGCGGCTCCCTCTCCTTTGGCCCCCTCCCTCTTTCCTTTGCCTCTCCCTCCCTCCTATCTCTATCAGCCGTGCGCTCTCTGGTTATCTGGAGTTTCTCTGAGGTGACCGAATCTTGTGTTTCCTTTCACCTTATTTATCTGCTGCCTTTCCCCACATGTCATCTCTTAGTGTAATTGGATGTCTATGAAACCACTTGGCTTTGAAGAGCTGGATGCATTTATGTGTGCGTGCATGTGTGACTGCACATGTGTGTTTGTGTGTGTGTGTGTGTGTGTGTGTAAGGGGGGGGTCTTCCAACCCCGTTTTCTCTTTCCCTCCCTCTCCCTCTTTTCTCTGTCTCCTCCCCCACCAGTTGAGCAGAGCAGGTCTGAAATAAATCCATTCTTAATTTCTTTCTCCTTTTTGCTGAGCTTTTCAATCCATCTTTCAAATATTTCTGTCCTCCCGATTAGGACCGGAGGTTGTTTGAATTTGTTCTTAATGTTAATTTGAAAATGTGATTTGTTTTACTTATGGCAGCTCTAAATTGTTACATACTTTATGTCTAAAATATGCATTATTTCCTTGAAATAAGACTGTGAACGTAACCGCGTTTAGGTAGAACCTTTTTTAGTTTGTACCAAAAGAGTATTTATTAGTGTACATATGTATAATTGTTTTGTATTCATTATTGTGAAAGTTTAAAAGTTGACAGACAAACTATTTTTAAGTCCACAATTCAATTTTGAATAAAAAATGAAGCGTAGCATTGTTTCTGGCAGTCACAGAAGTCTTTCCACTATTCTAGCGGCCTCGGCTGCTTCATTCATCCTTCACAATGTCTGCTTCATTCACAGCTCTGCGGCTACCAGCTGACCTGTGATATCCAATCATATTCATGCAGGTGTACAACGCGGCCATTATTAACCTGACACCTAACTTTATAACTGCCCCCACCAGCAGAGTCCTTGTTGCTCCCTCAGAGAGCAAATACTGTCCTGTCCAATGAAGTGTCTCTGACTAATTTTCCTGATTTCTTCTAATATTGGTGAAAAATACTCTCCTGAAGTGTCAGCTGTAAAAACATATACATTTTCTACCCTGCATGACGCATAGCCTATTACGGGTAAAGGCCAAACATGTCTTCTCTGTGAAGAGGCACAGAGCGGTTCTGAGCTAAGCAGCCCACAGCTATTTTGACAGATATACTGTCAATTGATTTCTTTACTTGGAGCTTAATCTTTAGATAAACATCTCCCAGTGTTTGGATGAAAGAAGTTGTGCCTTACGTGTGTCACCTTTCAAGAATCTAGGTCTGCTGTCTGGTTTCAGCGTTGTTTAATTTCCTTTTCGCATTGTCAGACAACCGCCATATCTCCCTCTCTTCTCCGCCTCTTCTCTCATAAGTTTACTCAGTTATTACTTGGAACCTCTGACACAGGAGTCAGTGGTTCCAAGCAATAACTGAGTATGCAGCTGATTTGAATAACCACATTCTACTGTATTTCTAATTTCATTTAGTCCCTAAGTGTCAATCTGTCAGGCAATTTTTCAGGAATTTCCAAAGAATATATTATGGGTGTGCACCAACAACACAGCAATTTCTACAATGAACGACCCCCTTGCACTGCCTTCCCTTTTAAGGTGTGTGACTCTGACTGAGGTATACAGCTGTTGGATGCCAACAATGTAGTCGATCATGTTTACCTTTACCAAACATATTCTAGTTCCAGCTTTCAAACGCTAGCATTTCTTTCTTACGTGTTAGTTGACTGAATGTCTTTGGGTTGGCAAACAAGCGCTGTAGAAGCCATATATTCACTATAAAGTATGTTCCACTTGTCCAGGTTCATCTTACATGTTAACACCTCTAAACAAAATTCAGCACCACAGACAGCACTTTACAATGTTCTTCATGTTGCTGTAAGAATTATTAGATATTTGTATTAGATATATTCAATATTATAAAACTGTTGTAATGGCCTGCCATGCATTTTATTTTATTTTTTAAAGACATAATTCGATAAGATTTATTTCTGAAGGAGAGCTTAGCTTACGTTGATATTAGGCCCCAAAAAAATCTTAAAATAAAAACTGTTAAATTGTCAAAAGACAGGCTATTTGGATATTCGACGAAAAGATGAATTGAATAGTTGAGATTTTTTGTTTTACAGACGACTAAAGATTGAAAATATTAGTCATATTTGAAATGTGGGTTCTTGAGGATAGTGTTTATTTTAGAAGGTTTAACTTTGTGTATAATATAAGGTTTAAAGGCAGAACACCAACTATATGAATGAGAGCCTTGTAAAGCAATGATAATGGAAACTCTCAAAGGAAGAGTAAAGGAGTGGGAAGAAGAGACATGCAATTGCAAAGAGATAGAGGAAAACATCTGGTCAGTGGATATGTGGCTTTCATTTGGGGTGACAACACACAACACACATACACACACAAGTAAACAGATTATGTCTCTGACCCGCCTTTTATTGCACTCAAATGTTCAAACGGTTTAATCATTGCTCAGTTGTCATAGTAAGCACAAATCATTGAGCTCATTATCAATTGCTGATCAATTACTGCCTGATCCCTTCATTGCCTCGCCCCACAGCCTTGTTGTTCTGTGTTACAGTCCTAACAAGTCTCAGATGTTGGAAGTCAGTCGTCTGAGGGGGAAAAGATGTTCTGTCACACCAGAAAACAATTTGTTCGATGCATATTTGTCTTTTTCCCCCCTGAACTACTTAAGAAGGATGTGGGAGCTTCCCTTCCCCAACAGGATTCTACTTCAGATGTTATTAGATTTGCCTAAGTAACAAAAAGCTCTACATGGATTTACATTATTTTATGAAAGAGTATTTTCAATCAATTAATTAAACAACATAATAAAAAATATACTTTTTGTGGAAGAAATGGTTCTTAATAAACTTGTGCTGATACATATTTGTATATTTACCGTTTTAAGAACTGTATATTAAGGTCACAATGCAAAAACAGTGCCTCTCTAATGATGAAAATATATTTATTTATTTTTGAACGATGTGGCCACATTTGTCAATCGTTTTCTCCTTTTTTGAAAAAAAATGAGTCAGTCTTATTCTCTTGTGGTTTTGGCTTACACTGCTGTTGGAATCTGTGGCCAAACTTCATAGTCGAACAGAGTGGGGGTCCTGATCCAGGGTCAGCACAGAAAGCAAATGGCTACGATCTTTTTTCTTGAGCGACACAGACTTAAGATCAGTAAATGTGAGCGGCTTTACAGATTCCAGCTTAGACGAGTTGACATAGGGTCTCCTCTGGCTCCGCTGGTCATGCCTTGGATAAATCTTGATTGCTCATGCCTAGGAGGAGAATGCCATTAGGGACCAGCAGTTCGGCTCAGTGATCCTAATTGTTTCATTGCGGTTGAGCTGGTGGCTTTGAACGCATTATGGTCTTCAAACCAGCTCTGCAAAAATGGCCCTGGCAGTTAACTTTAATTACAGACACATTAAAACACTTATAGACAAAAGGGAGGTCTTGCGATAATGTACAGATACATTACAGTTAAGGTCAAGTTGCTGAATGGATCATTCTCAGTGAATGCAAAACATCAGTGACAATCTTAATAACGCAGAGCACTTTCATTACGATCTATTTTGTTCCAGCTTTCTAATTGAGAGCCGTGATTTGAAATTAAACAACACATTCCTTTTTAGAATGGAGCTGTTCCCTTTCTCACTGACTGTACTTTTGTCACTTCATTGGAACGCACTTAAACACACTGAAATTGAAAAAGAACACAGATCAGTTTAGCAATAAGTGAAACACAAGTAAGCACCTCTTTCTCAGACGGCCCCTGAAGTTAGGCCAGACTCCAGAGCAAAGAGACGCGACCTGAACATCGCATAAACAAAGAAAGTTCTGAGACTGACGGAGAACAATAAGACTGATGCTTTGATTTAAGGCTATTTTATGATTCACACGCTCCGGTATTTCTGATGGTCTCCTCATGCTGGTTTTGAATTGAAAAAGGCAGGTTTATAATCATGAACACATCCCCTCCTTATGCTACAAATTAAAATAGAGACAGCGCTGTCTTCGTGGGAAAATTGGTTGGAGTTTACGTCATGATTGTCAAACTGTGGTGTTGACGATCTGGATTTTGTCATTAGCATGAATACAGCAGACTATTTTCTTTTTTGGTGAACTTTTTAAGTCCTACCGGGTTTATCATCCAGATGATTATTGGATGAAGATATCACAACCACAGATTTCTTGAAAAAGACAATCTGATACATCTGAATATATGCACCTGTGGTCAGAAGACTACACAGGTCATTAACAATGGAAACAAACAGCACATGGCGGTCTGATGCAGGCCTGCTGTTCTTCCTCATCCACAACTGTCCTCCAAAAGCGACAGTGAGAAGGAATAGTTTGTTTCTTAGGGCCATGCTGAAAGTTATGACTCAATATGAAGTCATAACAGAGCTAATTATACATTTGAAAGAAAGTGCTGCCATATTTTCGTTTTTAGACACCCAACCTAGCATCTGTGAAACAGACATAACCTTCTGACATCTGCCTTACAGATATACACCAACAGCTCTGATGCCATAATGAGCACTGCAGTCAAACAAACAACCGTCACTCTCCAGGAAGTGTGTGCAGCAGGCGTTAATTTTTAATAATGGGTTGATCGGAAGTATTTGATGCTTATTTTGTGTATTGGCTCTGTAAGCTCTGAATAAACTAACATCATCACTAACGTTGGATGTGGTTTATCATAAATTATTACTGTCAGTGGAAACACAGAGCCAACATGGCAGTCAAAGGATTACAATAGATTAAACTGGGGCTGGCACAAAAGTGGAGAAGCTAACAAGGCAAAGAATGTCCTGTACATTGAAATCGTTTGAATTCTTAAATGACAAAAAAACGAATTTGACCTCATTAGTCAACCTACATTTTGGAAATGTGTCCTAATGCACCGCTGACAGGTTCTTCTAACGGTGCTTCAACAAGCTTCCATATTGGAATCACTACATGGAAGTAATTACCATGTGGCCCCACAGGAGACTAAAAAGCTGAAATGTTCAACACTTGAATGTTAATTCTCATGATAACAAATGATATTTCAACAAGGCGAGGATGATCATTGATATCACTTGGCTGGCTGTAAACCTGCTGGCATGTGGCAGGAAATGAACTCAGTGACTTTGAGAGCTCCTTCGGATGTGAATACTCTTCATATTTTCCACTTCTGTAGTATCTGTTGTAAATGTAGTAATAAAAGCACATAATAGCTTGGTATAAAGCAAGTTTTAAATGTTGAATACTGCTCATTAATGCTAAATATGGAGAGAGCAAAGTGGTACAAAGGATAAGGAAAGAAAATATCTACCTGTATCCAACTTGGTCATTTTGGAATAAATTCCCTGTGGACTATATTTTGTCCACCATGCATGTAGCGTATCTACCTATTTGATCATGCCACCAGGGGAGGTGCATGGTCTTCACTAAAATATTGATGTAGGGACTGGGAGTGTTGGTTCTGGGTGAATAATGCAACAGGTGGATTAGTTCTGGTTTCAGAGAAAGCGAGCGGATACCTAAATTAATGATTATAGCGCCTTCGACCCAACTCTCTGGGTGAATTAGAGGAGGAAAAAAGTAAAGAAAATGTTGTCAAACTATTTCAAAGCCCTCTGTTTTGTGTTGCAGATGTATTTGAAGGCATATATACCTAACATGACTTGGCAATTTGTCGTAAATCCACGCCTAACTCTATTAACATCCAAGCAATAATTGACTACATTAAAGTACACAGTATTAAGAGAGCACCTTTTACGTGACCATAATGAATTGACATTGAGCATTAACCACCACATCTGTCATAGTCCAGACATGTAAGTATAGCAAAAGAGAGACTAAATAAAGTTGTACAGCATGAGGGAGAAAGAGGGAGATTTTTTAGGTTGAGAAAGGAGGATATGGAGAGATAATTGTCTTTGATGATTGATGATTCTTGTGGCTTTCTTGTTTATTTCACCCGGCAGAAGGTTGAAAGCATAGTAGGCCTGTAACCAATCAGTGGTCATCATTAAAGGTGGGATGAATGCCAGAACCAATCAAAGGCGTGTTCATTAGATGGAGGGGCAGACATGTTGTCTGTAGGGAGGTGTTTAAGTCTGTAAAACTGTTTTTAAAACTCTTTACACGTAGCTGTAAACCCTTCTCCTCCTCCTCCTCCTGTCTCAGCACTTAATCTCTCTGCTAATTTCTACAGTTAACAGTCATTCAAATACATTCAACCTTTTTAAGTAGCTGAATTATTTAACTCTTACTACAAAACAAAAGACAAACTGATAATAACCAACTGTTATTCACATGAAAAACATATTAGGATAACATATGGGGCTAAAGCTTGTAATGTAGCTTGTTTGTCTCGTCCAAATGTCCAAAAACAAAAACGGGTTCAGGAGGCCAATGAAAAATGTGTAGCTTGTTTATTGAAATAGTTGTTGTTTAGGTTTCTGTCAATGGTTAAATCAGCTGATTATGTCCTCCTTTTCATTCAAACATCCAGTGATATATTTGCCTGTTGCCACCATGCTTCCTATAACAAAAGTGTGATACATCTAAGGAGCGGCTGCCATGATGTGCAGATTGCGTCAGGCAGGAGGTAAAATGGAGGCCAGGTGTGTGAACGTGTGTATGTGAGAAATAGGCTCGAGGGTTATTTACCAAAATGCTCACAGACCTTTCAAGCACGAAGAGCATCCTGCTTAAGACATCATGGTGCGGCAGCCTGCTTCGCTTTACAGATAGCTTACAGTGCTCTCTTGACCTTGACGCACAAATGCACTCACCCCCAAATGTACACATACAGGTCCATATCATGTGCACACACACATTAGCGTATGTCAGATAAGGGGGAGAGGTCAGGGGAAAGAGTGAGGCATGGGAAGTTGTATCAGCTGCATGTTGATAAAGCTTTAATAACTTCACACACACACACACACACACACACACACACACACACACACACGCACAACCCCTACCCCCCACTCATGTCCATTACTTTGGCCCTAGCTGGAACCAGACACCTTTCCTGTTCCATGTCCTGAGGTTGGATTTCAGGTATCAGGTTGTTCTTCCCCTTTGCTAACCTCTCTGCACACGCTCAGTTAGCAGGTGACCAGTGTAGCTTTATCCTTTACATAGCAGCAGCGCAGGTAGATCCCTTCCACCAACCCCCCGCACTGCACATTAGCCAGGAGAAGAGAGGGGGACAGGAGTTGAAAGGCAATTATATTGGTCTCTGATGAGAGTACAAACTGAGGCAGACAAAGCCCTGTGATGTGGTGAGGCCATCCAGCCATCCCCAGGTACACAGGCAGACAATAGCCAACTGAAAGCCCTGCATTCTGTCTAGACACGCTAACAAACCAAAGCAAAAAGAGTCCATTAAGACGAGATGAAAACATTCGTTAGTAGGTGAGACAACAAGAAACGGTTAAGCTTAAGAAGCTTTGAAGGCACTTTGAAACCCTTGAAATGCATTTGAATTAACCTGTTAAGCTCTTGTCTCAGAAGTAGGTTATCCCGTTGAAAGATCAATCCAAAAAAGATTATTTTAAAGGGTTCTGTAGGTTTGATGCATGTTTGTTTTTTTGTGACATAAATAGCAGACTTTTCAAAGACATGTTCATCTTGATCTAAACGGCACCGCATAACTACTAACTTTGCCCAAGTAAGCACCTTCAATATGACCATAATTAAGTTTGACATTCACCATAAACCGGCCCATCTGTCACAGTCCAGACACTTGTGTATTTAGAGCGAGACTAAAACAAATACAACATGGGTGAGAAGGTGGAGGTTTTTGGGCAACTGCGTTACCACCTGTAATGCTTACTCTATTGAGTCTAAATATGTTTTGTGATGGTTGATTATGGGCTCAGAACAGTCTCATAAAACACACATGAACACAGAAGGATTCTAACTTTTATTTCATGATCTGCAAAAGGATTCACACTTGTATTTCCGGATCCACACTTGTGTTTTTCAATGCACACACAAATGTGTTCCGTTTCATATACATGTAAATAAAATCCAAATACAGAAAAAAGTTTTACATATGTATTGTTGATCCTCACATATTAGTTTTCCGTTTAAATCCCCTGAANNNNCGCCTGCCTACCCTTTAGCAAGTAGCGTAGCTTCCAGAAGTTATCGTTTGGCTCAGGGGAGGGGACGCGGATCAGTGAAACTTCCTGCAGACTCGTGGGGACTCAGAGCCGTAACCGTATAGCAGCAGATTCAGAGATCCAGCAGACTCGTCGTCATGCACGAATCAGCAGACAGCAGACTCAGATTTGCCAAATCACAAAATAACCCTTTTTTTTGTGATCAACATTTTTTATTAAAGCAGAAGGCACTGTGTAGCGGAGGTTAATATAACGTCAGTTTAATATGCTCGTGAAATGCAACAACTTTTCGGTTTCACCGGTAGGATTTCTACTGTCTTGGTGATGCTGACTCATATGACTCAAATGACTCGTATGATCCGGACCTCTTCAATCACTGACTGATAAGACTCCAAGTCCATAAAAGGATCCGGATTTGCCAACTCGAGGAGACACGCAGCTCTACATGATCACCTGAAGCTCCGCCTTCTGTTTAGCGAGCTGACCGGACAGCGCAAAATGCGTATATGAAGTGTCATGAACGCAATAAATCATACCCTCGTGGGGGCGCGCTCATGTGATTGGCTTAGAATTGAGGAGACATCTGATTGGCTATAGATAGAAAAAATTACAAGTACGAATCGGCTGACCGTCAGGGGAGTCTCAAAAAACCCACACACGAATGCACAGCGATCCGTGCACAGAAAGCAGGTTGTGTTTGCAGGTTCAGGGGATTTTAAACGGTAAACAAATATGTGTGGATNTATTTATGTCTGCATGAAGTTGTTGTGAGTGTGGAGGGAGCAGCTACAGGTTAGCTTAGCCTAATCGATCAGTGCACTACGAAGCCAGTGCTAGACAGTCACTGTCTAGCACTGGCTTCGTAGTGCACTGATCGATTAGGCTAAGCTAACCTGTAGCTGCTCCCTCCACACTCACAACAACTTCATGCAGACATAAATAAAGCAGCTGTATTCGCCATACAGGAAACACACATTTAAAACGGTTTTGGCTGCCGTTTCTGTGTACACACAAGCATTCATCAATGGTTCGGAAAGTGGCGCTGTACCTAAATAATATAAAGGCTTGTATTTGCGTGCATTTCCTGTTTGGAAATTGGCAATGTACTGAGTGGAGGTGTCCTGAGATTAGCGCCTGCAGGCAGGCTCCTTGGACCTGTCAGCTCCGGACAGCGCAAAATGCGTACATGAAGCGCTACATCATGAACGCAAGAAATCTACCCTCGTGGGGGCGCGCTCATGTGATTGGCTTAGAATTGAGGAGACATCTGATTGGCTATAGATAGAAACAATTACAAGTACGAATCGGCTGACCGTCAGGGGAGTCTCAAAAAACCCACATACGAATGCACAGCGATCCGTGCACAGAAAACGGTTTGTGTTTGCAGGTTCAGAGGTTTTAAACGGAAAACAAATATGTGAGGATCAAAAATAAACATTTAAAACTTTTTTCAGTATTTGGATTTTATGTATATGAAACGGAACACATTTGTGTGTGCATTGAAAAACACAAGTGTGAATCCTTTTGTGGATCATGAAATACAAGTTTGAATCCTTCTGTTTGCATGTGTGTATTATGAGACTGTCTGAGCCCATAGTTGATTGATAAAACAAATGTTCCTCTGGCTGCAATAAATGTTGCAAGTTTTTACAAGGCTAGCATGAACACCTGCGATCACATGCTCTAACTCTTATATTCCACGCTGGGCCTCACAACAACAAATACATTAACAGTGTTGGAAGAAGCCCTGCTACCAGAGATGGCACACTCTTACACAGACACACATAAAACACACACATGAACCTGTGGTTTCCTGAACCACAACAAACACTTACTCTGGGACTAATCCCATGTCTCTATGGAGTGTTTTCTCCTGTTTACACTCTTCAGTAATGATGGGGCCATTAGACATGAGACTTGGTCTTACATTAAAGGAGTCATCACGCTTCATCTTAACAAGGGTCTGTTGCATGTAATGAGGTCAGTGATGCTGGGCTTCCCCTCGTCTAGATGCTGGTTTCTTGACTCACTGGTTCCCACAGCGTGTGTCCCACACTTGTCCTTACCGGAGGTAAATCCTGCTTCACCCGATCTCTAGGTTCCAAACCACGAGGGGCCGCAGGATCTCAAGAAACCTTTTATTTCTGCTTCAAATATTACGGTCTTTTTCAGACTTGCAAATAGTCTTTGCTTCTATATTGTCATTTATTAGATCCTTCCTATATTATGTACTAACTGTGACGTCCACTGAGACAAATATTTGTGATATTGGGCTATATAAATAAACATTGATTGATTGATTTATTGATTGATTGATTCCTCTTAAAACATACATATGCTGTGTTTATAACCCAATTTTGGTTGAAGTGGTCAAAACTGGTAGACATACTGCATTGTGAGGAGCCTCTACTAGATATTGCTTTTTTTGTATGTGTCCAATAAGCCAATCAGACAATGGTTCATTAGAAAGCTGCACTTAAAGATTTGCAAAAAGACTCAGGGCTGAGACACAGACGGTGTAAGAAAGTCTGAAAGCTTTGAGGGACGTCTAGCTCATTGCTGGTTTGAGTCTTTTCAGCCTTATCCTTTAAACGTAAAACTTAACGGATAATCTTTCTTTTGAGTACACATGTCAACACTCCCTTTAATCCCCTGTATGCCTGAAAGATGGCTGTGAACAGTCTGTAGCTCGCTCTTTCCCAGAGGGCAGCAGCTGTGGTCAGCTTGGATTCACAACAGTAAATGATGTAGTCAAATCCAGGTCTGTAGATTTTCTCACAGATATGACAGTGACATACAGTATTTGGAGCTCTGACATAGCTTTGTGAATTTCAAAGGGTCTTATGCATATGGCGGCCAGTGCAACTGTCATGTTGACTTCTCTGTCATCGCTATCAATATGCGTCAACATTGGCGAAGTCCCTCAAATGGAGACAAGCCTAAAGTACATTGTCTTTTCTCTCTGGGGTCAAATGCCCCTCACACACTTTCTCAGTTCTTGGCACACAAGAAACCAGAGTGCAATACCCTTTTGTAGAATTAGAAAGTAAAAAAAAGTGCCTGCTGAAGCCAACTCCCTCATATGGAGGCAACAAAACACAAGGATCTTTGATGTTTTGGATGCAGACCCAACTGAGTCCACATGTTTCTCAAAAGAGATGTTTAAAGGCTAATGGAAAAGAGAAGGATTAACGAGCACCACCACAAAACAGGTCATGAACTTTATGCGCAACAAACATGTCATGTCACATTGTTGGTCTTGTCTTGGTTTAAAATTAATGAGTGATGAGGCTAAATGGGAGCTTCCATAAAGAAAAACCACAGTGTTTGTACAGTATTTTGCATAGTGTGTCACAGCAGTTAGGTAACTTGCATCACCGCAAGCTATGGCCTACTTACTCAAGCCAGTAATTCTTCACCCTGCACCTGTTAGTAATTCGCAACAACAAAATCACTTGTCATGACTAATGGGTCACATTAATTTGTATATAACAAATCATATAAACCCCAATAGTTTGTCCTTACCTAAACTCAGGATATCTTGTTTTCTTTTCTGTGTTTTTACACTGCACTTCAGACAGATGCCAGTATTTAGCTTCAGGAATAAGTACCTATCTTCTATATACAGTTGAGGCCACAATTATTAGTCAGAGATCAGTGCATCTGCTGCTGGGTTATCAGTGGAAAGAATGAGCATGCTGGAGAGTGGAGTGTTGGATTGATTTAATGTATAGACAGACAGAGTTATGGAACATTTTCCTAAAATTCTTCCCAATGTTTCCAGCATTGATAAAACTTGATATAATCAAACATTCACCAGTGCTGTTTAGTACAGTAGCTTTTGGTACATTTTGGAACATAAAAAAAGTTTTTAGGCTTGCTTTATATCAAATATAGTGAAAAATGGGTTGGTAAAAAATATTAGCCCCCAACCCATTACCCTTTCTGAGCCACAACTGACAGCAACCTCTTAGAGTAGTTCTTGACTAGGTTGGCACAGGTCTCTAGAGGGATTTTGGCCCATTCTTCCATTGCAAATGGTTCCAGCTGGTCCAAATTGCGTGGTTTCCGAGCATGGACATTCACTTTGAGCACCCACCACAGATTCTCAAGAGGATAAAGATCTGGGCTATGTGCGGTCCACTCCAGCACCTTGGTTTTGGTGTCCTTTAAGAACTGTTGGACCAATTTTGATGTGCGCTTTGGGTCATTGTCTTGTTGGAAGACCCAGCGACGACCTAAGCGAAGACTAACAGCCGATTTTTTCACATTATCCCTCAAAATGTCAACATAATTTTATTTTTTCATGGTGCCTTGCACCCGAACAAGGCTCCATGTGCCTGAAGCTGCAAAACAGCCCCACAGCATGATGTGTTATTAGTAGGGCTGTCAAACGATTAACATTTTTAATCAGATTAATCACAGCTTAAAAATTAATTAATCATGATTAATCACCATTCGAACTATGTCCAAAATATGCCATTTCTTTATGTATATTGTTGTGGGAATGGAAAGATAAATGAAAGAAGGCGGATATACCCATTTAACATACAGTATGTATGTTTATTATAACATTGTTCTGTGTATCAAAATGAAATACAGCCCACACACCTATCAATCATCAAACCGTGGGGTCTTATTTCATTACGTGTTGATTTCTATCAACACGTAATGTTGTATCGACGTATAGAGATGTACTACAGCAAAAGTATTCTCCGTCAGGACTTCCTGCAACAACACCACGCCGTTATCTTGATTCTGATTGGCCAGAAGACATTATCAAAGATGTTCTACTGAGAAGAAGATCACTACGTGACAAAAGTTTTCAAAACCGTTTCTAGTCTTCGGTATTTCCAGACAAGTGGCTACTGAAATCAATCTTACTAACTGCTGTCTGTGCAATTTACTCGGCGCGAGTTGGCGGACTTTATTTTGCTTACTTTAACATCATGTTTCATGGTGGGGCTAAGCCATTTCTTGGTATGGCACTACCAGGCACCCCAGCGCTGCCACTGGTGGGATGTATGGGGCGGGCCATTCTGCTCATGCGTTAAATGCGTTAAATATTTTAACGCAATGAAT